>NW_017962985.1:962116-984991 GCF_001890905.1 Aspergillus aculeatus ATCC 16872
CCCCCCACCCCCCCCTTCCCTTCTCTCTTACTTTCTTTTTTGTTTTTTTGGGTGAGTGTTGGGGCGGAAGTTGACTTTCATACGGTACGGAAGCATTGCATGAATTCCAGCAGGCTTTCGGAGCCGAGAACGAGCATGGAAAGGAACATGACCAAAAAAAAAAAGGAAAGAACCAGCTTACAACGACAGTGTATGATTGGTCCACAACCACCATAAGGGTTGCAATTGAGTCAGACCTGACAGGTTGAATTCAGCAGCATAGTAGATACTTGGGTATATGATGCTACAATAATTTACTGTAGTACTAGGCATTATACTACCAGGTAACTACATTACTAAGTACTCAATGTATCTGTTGGTGAAGATTGGATGGTGATTGCTAAACCATCACTGAATCCATCAACCTTGTTGAATGGTCAGGAATGGTCAAACATGGTCAGGTATTGTCACCGCGCCTTCAGGTCCAGCCCAACCATTTCAGAGTTTTGGGGAGGTGCGGCCACCCACCATACCGAATTCGGTCAGTTCCTATTCAACCAGCCTACGTCGGCGGATCTCTTCCTCCGCCCAGCCGGTTCAACAGTGTGCACAACCGCCCTATCTCGGCGCCGGGATTCTGAAATTATTACTAGTACCGCAAGGTGCTGAACCACTCTCGTGCTCTCCGATTGCCCATTCAAGGCTTCAATTCCATCCCACTCCCTTCTGTTTATTCTACCTTCTCCTTCTGCTCTTCCCCTGTCCCCTCCCCCCCTCTCTTTTCTCCCTTTCCCCAATATCGTAGTACCTTTTTCCCCATACCTCTCCTCCTCCTCTAACCTTCTCTTTCTTGTCTTTGCTCTTCTACACTCCTCCTCCTCCGGCGGCCGCCCCTCCTCTATCTATCTTGTGCTGGACGACGGGACCGGCTGTGGTTCCCTTGAGTTGAGGTTTATTTCACACATTCTGATAGAAATAGGTAGGCAACACACACACCCAAAGCAGACAAGAAAGAAAAAAGAAAAAAAAGACCCAGACTATGTGCCCATACACACTTTTTCTCCCCTCATTCCATTGTCTGCTCTCACTTCCTGGCACAAATTTTCATTTCCCGATATATACTTATCGATAACAGAACCTACGCACTTTTCCGTTTAATATTTTTCCTCCCCAACGCCTTCTTCAGCCTTTCGCTCATAGACTTTTAACGACACGAGAACTACAGGATGTATGGAACATCTACCGGCCCACAAACGGGCATTAATACCCCTCGCTCGTCACAGTCATTGAGGCCACTTATTCTGGCTCATGGCTCGCTCGAATTCTCTTTCCTCGTCCCGACGTCGCTTCACTTCCATGCATCGCAATTGAAGGATGCTTTCACAGCATCATTACCACAGCCGACAGATGAGCTTGCGCAAGACGATGAACCCTCCTCGGTTGCCGAACTGGTCGCAAGATACATTGACCATGTTGCACGGGAGGTGGAAGAGGGTGAAGACGATGCCCAGGGCACCTACTTGGAGGTTTTGAAATTGGCATTGAACGAATTTGAACGGGCCTTTATGCGCGGCAATGATGTGCACGCTGTTGCTGCTGGCCTTCCCGGCATTACCTCGAAGAAGGTGCTAGTTGTCAAGGCCTATTATGCCGGTAGAGCTGCCGCTGGGCGGCCTACCAAACCCTACGATTCGGCCCTGTTCCGAGCCGCGTCAGAGGAGAAGGCGAGCATCTATTCAGTTTTTGGGGGACAAGGTAACATCGAAGAATATTTCGATGAGTTAAGAGAGGTTTATACCACCTACCCCTCGTTCGTGGATGATCTGATCACATCCTCTGCCGAGTTGCTTCAATCCCTTTCTCGTGAGCCCGAGGCCAACAAGCTTTACCCTAAAGGACTGGACATCATCCAGTGGCTCCAGGACCCGGATTCTCAACCTGACACAGATTATCTTGTGTCCGCACCCGTCAGCTTGCCGTTGATTGGATTGGTTCAGCTAGCACATTTCGTTGTTACCTGCAAGGTCCTCGGTAAAGCACCCGGTGAGGTCCTCGAAAGATTCAGTGGAACCACTGGCCACTCTCAGGGAGTGGTCACTGCAGCGGCAATCGCCTCTGCCACGTCTTGGGAAAGTTTCCAGCAGGCTTCTAAAAATGCATTGACCATGCTTTTCTGGATTGGTCTTCGCAGCCAGCAAGCCTATCCGCGTACATCTATTGCGCCCTCGGTTCTGCAAGACTCGATTGAGAATGGAGAGGGTGCGCCCACTCCGATGCTGTCTATCCGAGATCTCCCAAGAGCAGCCGTGCAGGAACACATTGATATGACCAACCAGCATCTTCCCGAGGACCGCCATATTTCTATTTCCTTGATTAACAGCGCTCGCAATTTTGTTGTTACTGGACCTCCCTTGTCTTTGTATGGTCTTAATCTGCGCCTGCGCAAGGTCAAAGCGCCCACAGGTCTGGATCAGAATCGTGTTCCTTACACCCAGCGCAAGGTCCGCTTCGTCAACCGATTTCTCCCTATCACCGCTCCTTTCCATAGCCAGTACTTGTACCCGGCCTATGACCGTATCCTGGAAGATCTGGAGGACTTGGAGATATCCCCCGGATCACTAGCCATCCCCGTTTACGGCACTAAGACCGGTGATGACCTGCGCAAGACCAGTGAAGCCAACGTCGTACCGGCGTTAGTTCGCATGATAACCCATGATGCTGTCAACTGGGAGCAAGCCACAGTCTTCCCTGGTGCCACACACATCGTTGACTTCGGACCCGGTGGCATGTCGGGCTTGGGTGTCCTGACCCACCGCAACAAGGATGGAACCGGTGTTCGTGTGGTACTTGCGGGGGCGATGGATGGCACCAACGCTGAAGTGGGTTATAAGCCTGAGTTATTCGATCGTGACGAACACTCCGTTAAGTACGCCATTGATTGGGTCAAGGAGTACGGGCCACGTCTCGTAAAGAACGCGATGGGCCAGACTTTCGTGGACACCAAGATGAGCCGACTGCTAGGAATTCCGCCAGTCATGGTGGCCGGAATGACACCCACCACTGTTGCTTGGGATTTCGTTGCTGCTACAATGAACGCCGGTTACCATATAGAGCTTGCGGGTGGCGGTTATTACAATGCCAAGACCATGACTGATGCTGTGACGAAAATCGAAAAGGCCATCCCTCCCGGTCGTGGTATCACGATCAACTTGATTTACGTCAATCCCCGTGCTATGGCATGGCAGATTCCTTTGGTCGGTAGGTTGAGGTCTGAAGGCGTGCCGATCGAGGGTCTGACTATTGGTGCCGGTGTTCCGTCCATTGAAGTGGCAAATGAATACATCGAGACTTTGGGGATCAAGCACATCGCATTCAAGCCGGGCTCCGTTGATGCTATCCAACAGGTAATCAATATCGCCAAGGCTAACCCAAAGTTCCCTATCATTCTTCAGTGGACCGGAGGCCGTGGTGGTGGTCATCACTCATTCGAGGACTTTCATCAGCCGATTCTGCAGATGTACAGCCGTATCAGACGTCATGAGAATATTGTCCTTGTGGCAGGCAGCGGCTTTGGTGGCTCCGAGGATACCTACCCCTATCTCTCCGGCACCTGGTCATCTGGCTTCGGGTACCCGCCGATGCCTTTCGATGGCTGTTTGTTTGGCAGCCGCATGATGATCTCCAAAGAGGCTCATACCTCGAAGAATGCCAAGAAGGCCATCGCCGATGCACCTGGCCTTGATGACAAAGATTGGGAGAAGACATACAAGGGAGCCGCAGGAGGCGTGGTTACCGTCCTGTCTGAAATGGGTGAGCCGATTCACAAGCTAGCCACTAGGGGTGTGTTGTTCTGGCACGAGATGGACCAGAAGATTTTCAAATTGGACAAGGCCAAGCGCGTCCCGGAGCTGAAGAAGCAGCGCAATTACATTATCAAGAAGCTGAACGATGATTTCCATAAGGTCTGGTTCGGCCGCAATGCTGCTGGCGAAACCGTTGACCTCGAAGATATGACCTACACTGAAGTCGTCCACCGCATGGTAGATCTCATGTATGTCAAGCATGAGTCAAGATGGATCGATGAGTCTCTGAAGAAGCTTACTGGCGACTTCATCCGCCGTGTTGAGGAACGCTTCACTACAAGTGAGGGCCAGCCATCTCTTCTTCAAAATTATTCTGAGCTGAATGCTCCCTATCCTAATATTGACAACATCCTGGCTGCCTACCCTGAGGCAGCCACTCAGTTGATCAACGCCCAGGACGTTCAGCATTTCTTACTACTCTGCCAGCGTCGGGGACAGAAGCCCGTTCCCTTTGTACCTTCCTTGGATGAGAATTTTGAGTACTGGTTCAAGAAAGACTCTCTTTGGCAGAGCGAGGATTTGGAGGCTGTTGTGGACCAGGACGTCGGAAGGACATGTATCCTTCAGGGTCCCATGGCTGCCAAGTTCTCAACTATCATTGACGAGCCTGTCCAGGATATCTTGGACGGTATCCATCAGGGTCACGTGAAGAGCCTGATTGAGGACGTGTACAACGGAGACGAGACGCAAGTGCCTGTCATCGAGTACTTTGGGGGACTGTTCGACAGAACCGACGATGAGCAAGATATCGACGGCTTAACAATTGCGGAAGACGGTGACAAGATCACCTACCGCTTGTCATCTTCTCCCTCGGCTGACTTGCCTGGTCTGGATTGCTGGCTTCGTGTTCTTGCTGGCTCAGCGTATTCCTGGAGACATGCGTTGTTCTTGGCAGACGTGTTCGTTCAGGATCATCGTTTCGATGCCAATCCCTTAAAACGCATAGTCGCACCCGTGGCAGGCATGTACGTGGAAATCTCGCATCCAAATGACCCATCCAAGACGAGTATTATCGTGCGGGAGCCTTACCAATCCGGCAAATTGGTCAAAACGGTCGAGGTAAAGATGAACGACAAGACTCAAATTAGCCTTACTCTTTTTGAGGGTAGGACCGCGGAGGCTGCTGTCGTTCCCTTGACATTCCTCTTCACGTATCACCCTGAGGCAGGGTACGCACCCATCAGGGAGGTCATGGAAGGCCGCAACGATCGCATCAAGGAGTTCTATTATCGTGTGTGGTTTGGCAACAAGGATGTTCCTTTCGATACACCGACGACTGCCACTTTCAACGGTGGACGTGAGACAATCACGTCGCAAGCTGTAGCTGACTTTGTTCATGCTGTTGGCAACACTGGTGAGGCTTTCGTGGACCGACCTGGCAAAGAGGTGTTCGCCCCCATGGATTTTGCCATCGTTGCCGGATGGAAGGCCATCACCAAACCTATCTTCCCTCGTACCATCGATGGTGACCTACTGAAGCTGGTTCACTTATCCAATGGATTTAAAATGGTTCCTGGGGCTCAGCCTTTGAAGGTCGGGGACGTCCTGGATACTTCGGCTCAAATCAATTCGGTCATCAACCAAGACTCCGGCAAGATGGTCGAGGTCTGTGGCACTATTCTCAGAGATGGCAAGCCGATCATGCATGTTACCAGTCAGTTCCTGTATCGTGGTGCCTACGTGGACTTCGAGAACACCTTCCAACGCAAGGACGAGGTGCCTATGCAGGTTCACCTTGCGTCGAGCCGAGATGTGGCCATTCTCCGCTCGAAAGAGTGGTTCCGCATGGATGAAAGTGATGTCGAACTACTGGGCCAGACCTTGACTTTCCGCCTTCAGAGTTTGATTCGCTTCAAGAACAAGACCGTCTTCAGCAACGTTCAGACTGTAGGTCAGGTGCTGCTGGAATTGCCGACGAAGGAGGTCATCCAGGTGGCTTCTGTGGATTATGAGGCAGGTACATCTCATGGAAATCCCGTGATTGATTACCTCCAGCGCAATGGTACTTCCATCGAGCAGCCAGTTTACTTTGAGAACCCAATCCCCCTTAGCGGCAAGACTCCGCTGGTCTTGCGTGCTCCTGCGTCCAACGAGACCTATGCTCGTGTCTCGGGCGACTACAACCCCATTCATGTGTCCCGGGTTTTCTCCAGCTATGCCAAATTACCAGGCACCATCACTCATGGTATGTACACAAGCGCTGCCGTTCGCAGCTACGTTGAAACCTGGGCCGCAGAGAACAACATTGGGCGCGTGAGAGGTTTCCATGTCTCGCTTGTGGGCATGGTTCTACCCAATGACATCATCACTGTCAAGTTGCAGCATGTCGGCATGATTGCCGGTCGCAAGATCATCAAGGTTGAGGCTAGTAACAAAGAAACCGAAGAGAAGGTCCTTCTTGGCGAGGCCGAGGTGGAGCAGCCTGTTACTTCCTACGTGTTCACCGGACAAGGATCCCAGGAGCAGGGAATGGGTATGGAACTCTATGCCAGTAGCCCAGTTGCAAGAGAGGTCTGGGATCGCGCAGATCGTCACTTCATCGAGAACTACGGTCTGTCAATCATCGATATTGTCAAGAACAATCCCAAGGAACTTACCGTTTACTTCGGAGGCCCCCGAGGTAAAGCGATCCGTCAGAATTATATGTCAATGACCTTTGAAACTGTCAACGCGGACGGGTCTATCAAGTCGGAGAAGATCTTCAAGGAAATCGACGAAGAGACTACATCCTATACTTACCGCTCACCGTCGGGGCTCCTCTCTGCGACCCAGTTCACACAGCCTGCCCTTACATTAATGGAAAAGGCAAGCTTTGAAGACATGCGTTCTAAGGGGCTTGTCCAAAGAGACAGCAGCTTTGCTGGTCACTCTCTTGGTGAATACTCGGCCCTAGCAGCACTCGCTGATGTCATGCCCATTGAAAGCTTGGTTTCAGTTGTCTTCTATCGTGGATTGACAATGCAGGTAGCTGTGGAAAGAGACGAGCAAGGTCGCTCAAATTACTCGATGTGTGCCGTTAACCCGAGCCGCATCTCCAAGACCTTCAATGAACAAGCCCTTCAGTATGTCGTAGAAAATATCTCAGAGCAAACTGGTTGGCTTCTGGAGATTGTCAATTACAATGTTGCCAATATGCAATATGTTGCTGCTGGTGATGTAAGTGTCTCCCCGTCTGATCGTCGATAGCTCGACTTTGCTGACCTCATGACTAGCTACGGGCGCTTGACTGTCTCACAAACCTACTCAACTACCTTAAGGCCCAAAACATTGACATTCCTGCTCTTATGCAAAGCATGTCCTTGGAGGACGTCAAGTCGCATCTCGTCAATATGATTGACGAGTGTGTGAAGCAAACAGAATCCAAGCCTAAGCCCATCTCGCTTGAGCGTGGCTTCGCCACCATTCCCCTGAGAGGTATCGACGTACCATTCCACAGCACTTTCCTTCGATCTGGTGTCAAGCCTTTCCGATCATTCCTGCTCAAGAAAATCAACAAGACCACCATTGATCCCAGTAAGCTGGTTGGAAAATACATTCCCAACGTTACAGCAAGGCCATTTGAGATCACAAAGGAATATTTCGAGGATGTCTACCGTCTCACAAACTCGCCCAGAATCGCTCACATCTTGACCAACTGGGACAAATTCGAGGAGGGAAATGAGAGCGCGGGTCGAAGCTAGAGATTTAGAACGTTGTTATAGTACATAGGCTTTATTCTTGTCATCCACTTTAATCCAGCTTATATTTTCCTGTTCCTGAATGAGAAGTCATGTCTTTTTGACTAGACTTACATATTGGTGGATCATCTGCCAGCTTTTGATGTATCATTTGCCAGCGCCGAGAGATCATTATCATGTCCAGGGAGCTATTTCATAGAGATGTGCTATTGACGCCTCGTGTCTTCTATCGGCGTTCGTGAGCAATCTAGCCACGTGATCCAATGAGGTTACCTTCACATGTTAATATCTCCGACAATTCAACTATCAAGAACCACCAGGGAATTAAGAAATCATTTTATATTGCCCGCACCCGAGTGCCTCATATCGCTTATATTTTTTCTATTGCTACCTCACTGAGCCGATGGGTAAGGTAGTAACCGATAATCACTTCAATCTTATTTACCAATACACAAGATCAGATACCATGATTCCTAAGAGCCCCTAAGCAAAGGACCCTTGTAACCTGAACAACTCTTACGTAGTAATACCTTGAGCCCCACAAAACCCCCAAGGATTGTTATGTTGGAAATTTCTGTCTATAGCTTGTATTACGGCCAGATATAGATAGAAAGTCAAGGAAGCTTTCTCACGAGACTAGCTTATCTGCTTTACAGAGGTAACGATAGTAAAAGACAAGGTGTGATGAGCTCATCTTCAAAGAATCGCAATTCAAACGACCATTTCGAGCTGCCACGTGTCTGCAAGTATGTCAACTATGTTGCTCTAAGCACAGAGCGAAGAACGATAAACATAACATAGTCCAGTTGAGCCCGCTACACAGATGATTCATCTGGTCTGCTCTGAGCATCTCTAGGAATTATGTTCACGGTAATATTCTTTGCATTTCATAAATTGAGTCATTGACGCTTGTAGTAAGCAGAGTTGAGCGAAGAATCATCGAAGGCTAAACTTCCTTCAAGATGCCGGGCCGTAGGAGCCGGTCTTCCTTTCCATACACCCCGACATCTTTAACAATCGCTATGAATCTTCTATGGTTCTCCTTAGATTCACCAATACGAGGACGGAATATCTTCAGCAAATCGCTGCTTAGTATTCCAGTCGGTGGAATAGCGGCATGAATCTCAGCAGGTGTAGGGAAGCCTTGGGCGATGCTTGAAGGCCCTGGCGTAGAGATGCGCGTCGAACCTTTGGGAAGTTAATTGTCAGCACTATACCTTTGCGAAGCATGAAGACACATTATGGATCTAAACATACCCCTCAACGACTCCGGACTGCTCGCACGACTCCCGGAAAAGCCTCTATTACTCAAGGGAACGGGGCTTCCTGCCCGAGATCCTTGCGGCGTACCACTTTGTGGTGTCATCGAGGGAGGGTTGAGCTTCAATTTCTTGATTTTTCCACTTTCCCCTACCTCTGCACCAGATCCTGCGCCACCCTCCAAATCGCTTGTAGAACCTGCTCCCCCAAGCTGTATATGGCGAACACGTTTTTTGCTTACCTGCGTTTGCATTAGAGATTAAATTACTCAAGCGATCCAATCATGCACTCACAGGAGCCACCGAGGACGTTCCAGACACGGAAAGAGATGTAGGCTGCGAGGCCTGGGAAGAATACTTGCTCTTTCCCTTCTTGCGAGAAGTATCGGTGCCACTTGCATCTGAAGGAGATCCCAGACGTTTTCGGGGTGCTACTTTCTTCAGAGCGTCGGTGTGCTTTGCTCGGCCAGAAGGTGTGGTATTGCCCTTGGAAAGGGTCTCTTTCTTGTCTTTCTCCTCCTCGGCCTTGCGCTCCTCTTCCTTCATCCGCTCGGCTTCGCTGTCATCGGAGCTCTAAAGGGGTTTAGTCACAATGTAAGAGCACACTGTATAGTTGGGAAGTCTTACCTCTTCGTCCGAGTATGGATTGATGTCCGAGCCACTACTATAATCGTAATTCTTCTCTCTTTTCTGAAGTGCCTTTCGTACCTTTTTGCCGAGTACTCGACGCGCTTCCTTCTCTTTCTTCTCTCTCAATTCTTCATCCTCGTAATCCTTTTCCTCTTTGAGGTTGAAGACATTCGCCTTCAGCTGATCTTGCTTAATTCTCTTTTCAGCTGCCTTTGCTTCCTCATCTTCGTTGAAAAGGTCGTCATGCTCTTCATCATCCGCAAAGCGATCCTCTTCGAAATCCATGTCGTCCGCTTCCAACCCTTCGGCGCCGCCGGGAGTACCTTGTTTCCCGGCATAAACTTTTTGCTGTTTAGCAAACTGTTCCAGCTCTTTGCGCTGAGCCATTTCTTGTTGTTTCTCCATGAACCATCTCGGGTCCTTCACCTTCTTCGCCATGAACCTTTCTGCTTCCTCGATGGTTAGGGCTTTGAATTGGTTCTTCGCACTGAACCTGTACCATTTCTCTACAGGAACCATCCTCATCTGCCCCGTATTCTCGATGATAAATACTGCATGAGTTTCAGAAAGAGCAGCTTCATAATTGCCAACCCAGATATTCTTGTTGTCGAAATCTTCCAGATGCCACGGCAACGCTTCTTCATACTTAATGCGTGTTTTGGCAATCTCTTCGGGTGTCATATCAGTCCTAGAGACTTGCTGCGTCTTCTGTTTGGGAGCGTTTGCTCTTTTCGGCGCCGAGCCCATGGAAGGGGCTATTTGAGCCATATTGTCTGCACGTTCTTTCTCTCTGGCAGCCTTTCTAGCCTCCAACTCCTCGCGGTCAGCGTCGTCACCATGGTTAGCGGACTCGGAGCCTGTGCGCTGGTTGCCCAAGCCTTTTTCAGTGATAGTCTCGTGCGAACGTGTCCGGGGATCTCGACGCTGAAGCCTCACAGGTCGAGTGAACTGGGCTTCGTCCCGAGGGTCGACCGATTTCTTACTTGAGAATCTGGCAATGTGATGCTTCAGCCCTTCCCTTATCGCTCGTTTAGTCGTCACGATAGGATAATCAACAAATGTTTCCGTTAACAAAGGTCCACTAAACCCATTTGCTGAGAAGTCATTCCCAGAGTTCACCCTGGTTGATTTCTCGGATCTGACCGTCGACAAAGTGCTAGGCGTGGCTTGCTTGTATGGGGGGAGCTTAAGGCCACCATTTGCAGATGTCAAAGTAGACGGCTTTGCTATCGGTCTTCGCTTCGGTCGTACAAGAGGGTCTGCCACCTTTGGTCGCCGAATCCTCATCGGTTGAGGTCCATTTGCGCCTGTCTGAGCTCGCGAGGCTGTTTCATTTGGTAGGGGGTTCATAATAGCCTGTGACAAGTGTTCAGGCTTTGATATTCAGGCTTAATGTTCAGGCTTGATGGCGATCGAGCCAACAATATCGATAATGCTTGGATGCGGAGGTGAGTAAAGGATTTCAAATGTGATACTAGGGTCAGATGTACCAGCACGAATCTCAAGAGGAATATAAAGTAAGATGAACCTTAGAATGGAGTAGAGAGTGAGATGAAATGTAGAATGAGGTAGAAAGATAGAGGTGTGAATGAATGAACAGTGGTGTCTTGTTGGTTACAGGGAATGGATTATGTAAGCATGTGCCTTTGTTGCGGCCGGCCTTTGTTGGTCGGAAGGTCATGCAAAGACCTCATACGAGAGACATTGTATCATTGGCAGATTCTGTTGCTTATGTGCAGTATACGGTTGGAATGAAGATTTACCGCTATATGTCTAGGTGTTACCGGAGTAAATAAATTGTCCAGGAAACATTGTTTCTATGCTAACAATACTTGCTAAGAATTAAAGCTCAATACACTTCAATTCCAATCCCGTGCGATTCCGGTATTCTGGGAGCCTTAATTACACGGATCGACCTAAAATATCTCCACAACATTCTGATCATCGCCTGAGGCGGCTGTAGGCAAGGCATCGGTTGCGTTTTCCGCCAGGAGCTGGCTTGTTTTATCCTCGCCTTCTTCATCTCGCATCAAAACTTGGACTAGGCGATCACAGGCATCACGCACATCCTCATTATTGACGTGGAGGTGACATTCCCGAATGATTGGATATACCTGAACAGCCCTCATCCTGTCGCGCCCTTCTCGTGTTGTGGTGAGCAACAAAAGCGTCTCGATGTGTGTTACGATGATGCTGGTGTCGGTATCTCGCTGTTTGTCAGGAGGCAACAGCTGAAGATCAGGCAGCATTTCCAATGCTTCCTCCTCAGCATACTCCTCTGGACCAGTAATCGGTAGCAAGATGTAGGGAAGGATATTGGCCTCGTCCTCGGACAAGAGTGTGGGATGAAAGGGGACGTCAAATGCGACATTCTTTATCGTGGACGCTACCCCCTTTCTCCGGATGGTGCTTTTGTGCTCTGTGAACACGGTGAGCTTTGTCACTGGCACAACGTCATCATACTCTTGCCGCGAAGTGAAATATGCTCGCCCGACCTCAGATTTGGATAGGTCAGCAAAAAGATAAGACAGGTAGTCAAAAGTTGCACGTTTGTTGAGACCATTCTCAGCTCCCTTCACAAAGCAGTCCATCAGCTGGTCCATCGCGTTAGATGACTTAGAGACGCCCTCTGGTGCTTGTCGCTTGAGATCAAGCAGCCTTTCCATCTTATTAGATTTCGATAAATTGGCGAAAAGCATGGCAAAGTCATCTGCATTAGGTTCCTTGATGTTCTGTCATATCCCACGGCTTAGATTTGGATCCTCGGTGTAGCGAGAGAATAATTTTAGTTAAAAACTTACGGTGATTTTCAGAAGAAGAGTCTCAAGGAAAGCGTCATCTTCCGCAAGATTGGTCAGCACCTCATCATCTGCAGAAAGGTTGATGAGTATTGTCAAGGCATTTTTGGCAATTGGCTTTGTTCGACAATCACATCGGGTCGGCGTCAGTAATCCTCTGCAAGTGCAAGTAGACAATTGAGGGTGAGCTAGAGACACTGACTGCATAATCGCGGACCAGAAGCTTGAGATCCCGCACCGGCAAGAGTTGCTGGCGCTTAAAGAGTTCTGGCTGGGCGGTTGAGAAACCAACAAGGTTTTCGCACGCTATTGAAGCACATGTCAGGATTATGTCGAGCCAAGTAGTCGTGACAAGGGTAGGCACGCAATGGGGAAAACAGAAGCATAACAGATCTTGACTCAGTAGCTGCGAGGGATATCGGTTCATATATACCAATTTGTCTTATCTGAGTATTGCCATGGTGTAGAAATTCGACGAGCTGTGCAAGTGCGAGTAGAACGTTAGCCGCTAAGAGTCTTGGACACAGGTCATGGATGTATATGGTGCAGTATTTGCCTACCTCTTCTAGTTCAGTGGGCATTGTGAGAAATGGTTGGATGCCTCGAGATTGATATAAAGGACCAAGAAAGCAGATTGTATGAAGCTATGTTCTCTCTGTCTCCGTGCCCCTCGTACCTGGATGCCCTGCTTTGCT
This sequence comes from Aspergillus aculeatus ATCC 16872, assembly GCF_001890905.1. Taxonomy (NCBI): domain Eukaryota; kingdom Fungi; phylum Ascomycota; class Eurotiomycetes; order Eurotiales; family Aspergillaceae; genus Aspergillus; species Aspergillus aculeatus. The sequence goes on from NW_017962985.1 coordinate 975,018, forward strand.
GTCTTTGCTTGTTGTTGAATTTTTCTTCTTCGCCAGTCAGTTTCTTGTCCATCCTCCCCACCCCCACTCGCTACCCGCTTGTACAGTACCTCCGTAGTGCTATGTAAAGGTACGGTACGAAGTGCGTGCGTTGATAGGTGCTCGCCCAGCATGGTCAATTGGCTCTTTCTTCACTTGAATTTATGAAGCCAGTGCAGTCATATTGTAGACCAATCTGTTGAACTCATCACAGTAAATCAGAAGGTGGTCAGTGAGGCATAGCATAATTCGAGGATGTTTCTTATTACCATCCAGTAGATAGTAGTCTTGGGTATTTATCGGTGTGCAAGACCATAGGTGACCATGGGTGCAAGGCCACGGGTACTGAGCTGCGTGCTACGTACACCCTCCTCCTCATCTAATGGTGGTTCAATTTCAATCGTCTAGCTCAAACTATTTACGCTTTAAGTCTGCCAGTAGAATCCATGGTAGAGCGCCCTAAGCCATGCTGATGCATACCGAAGAGCAATCAGGAAGGCGGTGCATAGGTCATGGCTGGAGTGCACATTCTCCTCAACAACTACTGCAGTGTCTAGATTGAAATGCATGGTTTTTAACGAGCCGAGAATCATCTATCACCACTTTCACCATCCATGAGAATATTGTTCAAGTTTTAGAATTAGAGAGGGTTACTGCCTCCTAGTATCAAGGCCGTTTTTCAAGGTCTCACCAGCATATGACAGAGCACGAGACTATAATATTCAACCGTCCGGTCTCGTACTGGATGTGAGATACGAGTTACATTGTCTGAGATCCAGCCAGAGGTGTGAGATCTTCGTCCCAATCATGGTCGTGGTGACTCTCGGAGTTCACTTCACCAGACTGGGATAGTTCCGCATGTCCAAAGTGGGTTTCAACAAGATGCTGTACGACCGGCCACCCGTGTGCATTTGTGAACATTCTCCGTACAATAATGTTGTTATGTGCATCAGGCTCAAGACGTACAAGGACCTTGCGCCAAGACAAATCTCGGTGGTAAGCCCTAGCTATCTTCTCCTCGACCCCAAGGCCGCTTTGGGCCTCGCCAGAGTTGCCATGCTCTCCATGGAAAGGGTCTTCCGAAGAATTGAGTGCATGATTTGTTGGCCTTCTCTGTGAGGGCGCGAGTGTAAATGCTCCTCGCTTGGAAACCATTGGTGGCGGTATGTCTTCGGGATGATATATACGATCATGAAATATTGTTCTGGGTCTCGACGTAGGATCGAGTATAAATTCAAGAGGAGGAAGAGGAGGCAAGAGGAGATCACTTGCTGACTCGAAGAAGGTTGTCTTGGGGGGGGCAAAAAGCCCATATTCATGGTTTTGCCCACCAACAAGCGTTTCGCGATAATGTGAGCTAGAAGAGTGACAAGTGTGTGCAACTGGATTAGGCGTTGCAATGGTCTGACTGCGCTTGTATATTTTGGTGTGCTTTGGCCCGCCAGACGGGCTCTCAGTCTCCTTCGAACGAATGAATGAAAATAGTTTGGCTAAAGTGCTAGACAAACGCGGTTCCACTAATGTCCCTCCTCCCTTGGAATCAGCGAGTGCATCAGGAGAAGTAGGCAACGGCCGTTCGATTGCAGGCTGACTGGTCGAAGTAAATACAGGGCGTTCGGCGATGGTGCGATTGATCCCCGACGAAGAAACTTCTTGCACGCGCGACGTCGGCTTGCTTTCACTAAAAGCGTCACCAAGAGCAGCCAGTGCTTTGGCGTTGGGGCGTGACCGAGGAGACTTCGGAGACTTCGAATTAGCGCCAGTCAACTCTGCCCACCCCCATTCAGCCATCGTGCCCACCAAGCCATTCTCTCTTCTTGCCTTCTCGACCCGATCAAGGCCTCTCCAGTCGAGAAACAGAAGGCAGGATGTCCGCAAAGGTACTATTCCATCGTTCACCACGTTAGAATAAAGCGTGCGACGTTGAAATTTTGAGAGCGCCTCGTGCGCAGGCCCACAGGGAAGAATTCTCAGGAGTGGTTTAGACCGAGCGTCTGCGTATCCCTGTGATTGACTGGCATTTCCTCTTCCACCAATTAGAGCCTCCCAGCCACTTCGAACCCTAGGTGCTGTCCAGCTAAGACCAAGGTCTTGCCCAGTGCGACCGACAAGACCCAAATCCAAGGCGAACCGAACATAGATTGGATTTTCATTGCTGAGACCAAGGAAAGGCGTCGCTAGAGAAACAAAGTTAACTGGTCTAACTTCGTCGAAGAATGCGGGGAAGTGCTTGTGAATATACGCAATGGCATAGGTTTGAACGAGGCCCCCTAGCGAGTGTCCTATGAAGCTGATACTGGTTATCTGATAAGCGCAAGCTTCGCAGACTGACTGCTCTGACCTGCTGCAGCAATGCCAAGGAAGTTCTGAAACTGGGCCAATGGGCCGTTTCCGATTAGAGAACAGCCCAGTGTGAGATGTCGTCTTCGTTGCACGACTGGGGATATCCAGATGCGCCATCTGAAGGATGTACTTCGCAAGACGCTTACCAAGGTATTGTATACCTCGTTCCGTACGCACTGCGTTCCCAGCAAATCCTCTTACTATAACTTGTTCATCTTCGTCGCTTCCAGCATGCCTACTATTATCGGTCAGACCACTAGTCCTAGCAATGGCACGAAGAAATAGGGGAAGAAAAGACACTTTCTAAAGGCAAAAATCACGCAGAACGCCTCCAATAGAGGGAAATTACTTACAGGTCTGAAGAGGATAGTCCTGTGGGCTGGCTTGCGCTACGACTCGAAGAACTATTGTTTGCTTTCTGCTTGTTGGCCTTGATGGCAGCATCGATACTCTCTTTGAGGAAAAGCATATCTGCTCCTAAATTGCTGTGTAATCCATGGGTCAACACAACAAGATGTATCCGTTTCTGACGCTTCTCGTCAGCAGAAACTGTAGGTGTTTCAGCAGGCGAATTTGATGCCACCGAGTCCGCGGCAACCGCATCTCCAACAAACTCATCTTTCTCCTCTCTTCCTTTTTCGTGGCCAACTGAGGGTAGCTGTGGTGTGTTCCAAAGACTGGCCGTATCATCCACTTGTAGAGTAACCGCTCGAGAATGAACTCCCCTCTCCGCTAACACCTGCTTACCCCTAAACTCAGGCGACCAATGATCTTTCAATTGAGCTGGCTTTGATGTACCGACCAGGGACATGCTATCCACTGACGCTTCATCGCGACCGACTAAGAGCTCGAAGCTGACGGATGCGGTGTTGGAAAATACCACCTGTGAGACAATTTCAATGATCCAGGTAGAAGTGCCACCATCGTTCATCTCCTCTGCTTCGCTAGATTGCTCTTGAAGTTGCTGCGCATGGTGCGGAAGGGTTACCGTCGCATACCAAGTACCACCTGCTTTGAGGTAGGGCTCGTACTGCGGGATTGCTTCAAGGTTATGATGAACAGATTTGGCATTGGGGTCGAATGTGGATGGGTAGCATGAGGCGTAGAGTGAGTATGGGCCGTGAAGATACGCGGCTCGTAAGGGAATGGGGGTCGTATTCTTGACCTTCACGTATAATTTCCTCGGCGGTGGGCGGATATTATCCGCCGCGGGTGTGTAAGTTAACGTGTATCTGGTGGGAGGGGAGTCAATTAGTGCAAGGGGTGATGGAACCTGAGACGAATATGACAAACCGGACCACCTCGCCCACGCGAACACTGCCTGCCTGGTGAATCAAAAGCATTTCAGCCGGGCTATTATGAATGCGGCTGGCAGGAAGCCACCCTTGAAGTGTATTGAACTTAATATCACCCGTATATTCAGCACAGATAAGGCCCTGATCTGGTGTTTGCGAAGCAAAATATGTCCGTGGAGAGATGAACATGAGGCTCAGATATAAGTGATGCCATTATTCATGGCCATTTGGAACTCCCTGTATCGAGTCATGAACAAAAGAATATAGGCTTAGTTGAAGAGATGGTTGACCTAAGAGGCTACCGTGGGGCCTTGAGTCTGTGTAGCTCTTTAAGACAAATCTCCAAAACAGAACTGATGCAAATTGTGCTCTTCGAGAGAGGTCAGCCTGGAGCCCGAGGGGATGAAGAAGCACCCGAAGAAGTTAGTAGTTCTGCTGGCTGCAGCTCTGCCCCTATCTGATGGTCCGTCACATGGTTTCACCCCTTATAAACATATTGGCTTGATGACTATTGACACCTACAGGAGTTCTAATCTGGTTGAGCCTGCTGATTTTGTTAGTACGGTGGAGAGGTGCAGGGATTTGAATTTTTTAAGCAGTAAGTCTTCTACCTAACACCGCCTTTCTAATCAAGCTACATATTAAATTTATAAAGCTATAAACGTGTTAGAATTATTGATATATACTGATTCTTATTGTTATAAAAAATTAGATAAATTAAACTGAAACTGCTTACTCAACTAATTAAAAAATAATAAGAATTAATCTCTTATTTATAACTGAATAGCTATATCAATTTTCTAGGATTTTCCGCAATTATATAAAAGTATAATAAAAGTAAAAAATAAATAAATTTCTATTAAACAGAAATAATAAAATAAATAGAAGAAGATTGTTTCAGACTATTTTCTTTATTAAAAAATTACTGAAACTCAGAAATCTATTTTATAAACTGATTAATCTAAAGCAGCAAACTGACTAATCTAGATTAATAAATTAAAAAGTCTAAAATTATTAACTAACTATATAATTAATATACCCCTGCAGTTTGAATAAGATTTAAAAAATTAATAGAATTAAAATAAATAAAGTACTAAAATAAAAAAAATAAAAAAAGTAATAACAATCTGATTAATATTAATAAATTAATAAATAATTATATTAAACTATTTAATAAATTTAATATATTTCTAATTCTTAAATTACTTAATTAGATTATAAGAAGAATTCTAAATACCTTTACTTCCACTTTAATAAAACCTTACTTTTCACTCAAACTTTATATGGGATTCCATACAAAATTTAAGTAAGGGGTAAAGTGAAAGTAAAAGTAAAGTAAAAGATAGATAAAATTAATTTTTTAAATAAGTAGCTAATTAAACTAATTGAACTGAATAAATTAAATAAATTTAACTGAAACTGAACTAAAACTACTTATTTAATTAACTAAAAAAATAATAGAAATTAATCTTTTATTTATAACTGAATAGTTATATTAATTTTCTAAGGCTTTCCGCAATTATATAAAAAATATATAAAAATAAATAAATAAATAAATTCTTATTAAATAGAAATAATAGAATAAATAGAAGAAGATTGTTCCAGACTATTTTTTCTATTAAAAAATTACTAAAACTTAGAAATTTACTCTGCGAACTGGCTAATCTAAGATAATAAATTAAAAAATTTAAAATAGTAAACTAATAAGTCTGAGACTATTAACTGATTATATAATTAATATATTTTTATAATTTAAATAAGATTTGAAAAATTAATAAAATTAAGATAAATAAAATATTAAAATAGAAAAAAAATAAATAAAAGTAATAATAATCTGGTTAATATTAATAAATTAATAAATAACTATATTAAATTACTTAATAAATTTAATATATTTCTAATTTTAAAGGTGCTTAGTCAGATTATCTGCTTTTATTTTAATAATTAGAATTTATTAAATATTAATAGATTTATTAAGAATTTTTTATTTAAACTAGTAATTAGCTATATTAATATATTTCAGACTAGTCCGAAAAGAAAAGATAGAATTAATTAAGATTTTTACTATTTAATAATTATTATATAATATAAAAAAATAATATTTAAAATTAAATTCTATTTATTAAAAAAATTATTTCTTTCAGAAAAAGCTGCTTAGCTGCAGTAGTTAGAATTAATAATTTAATTTTAATAATTAAAAAATTATATAATATTATTTTTTATTTAGCTAATTAATAGATTTATTTAATAAATAAATAATATATTTTATTAAACTAATATAATCTGAATAATTAGCAAAACTAGTATTACTTATTATATAAAAAATTATAGAATTAGAACTAAATTTAATAATTAGATTTTTTATTTTTTTTAAATAAAAAATAAGATAATTTACAGTTCTGAAATATTTAGAATTTAAATTAATTAAATATTCTAAAATTAATTAATAAGATTAGACTATATTAAATCTAATTTAGATTATAAAATATAGAGCTGATTCTACTTTTTATTAAAATTTATAAATTTAATTAACTGTAGTTTAATAAAATAGATTTTAAATTAATTTTTTATATAAAAGTAAGAATTTAAAGCTTTTCCGAAGTTCTAAATTAAATTTATTAATAATTTTATTAATATAAATTAATTATTTAATCTATAATTTCCGGTTTTAGTAATTATATAAGATTTAAATATTTAGAAATAAATAGGCTTCACTAAAATCCTTTATTTTAAATAATATTATTAATTCTTATTTAAATTTATTAAATTTCTTTTAAATTAATCTATAGAATTTATAAATCATATTATTTATAAAAATTATTAAAAAAAATAAATTTATTAATAAATATATATTAATCTTTCTGAATAGGTCTAAATATTAGGACTATTAATTTTTATTTTAGAATATTTTAAAAAAAATAGTAAATATTTAAATTTATATAAAACTTTCTGTAATAGAAAGACTGTTTATTTATTTTTTAATTTAAAAATTTAATCTATATAAATTCTTTTTTTAATAAAACTATTAAAAAAAGCAGTAACAGCATCTAATTAATTAATTTTAAAATTAAATATAATAATTAAAATTAAAAATTCTTTTATAAATCTAGCTGTAAGTATATTAATATATATTTTTAATTAATAATATCTATAAATTATCTTAAATATATATTTAAATCTTAAATCCGGTTAGATAATTAGTTTTATTATATTTATATAATTAGATTTATTTTAATAGTAATATTTTAGTTTTATTAATTATATTAATTAAATAAACAGTTTATATTTCTAAAGTCTTTCTTTAACTGATTAATCTTAATTTTAAATATTTAAATAAACTAATTATTATATATATAATTTTTTATTTTTTTTAATTAGTAGATAAAGATGGAAACTGTTTTAATTAATATAAAATATTTTATTTTTATTAATATAATTAATTATTATTTAAATTATTTAAAGAGTAAGTTTAGTCTTTTTAAAGTTTTAATTAAATAATAATAATTAGTTTTATTTCAGATTTCTAATTGGTTTAATATTTAGATATTCTATTTTATTAATTAGTTTATTAATATTTTTTATTAAATTATTAATAAAAATTATAATCTAAGGCGATAAAGAAGACAGTAAATCTAATAAAATTAATAATATATTATTAAAAATAGTATTATTTAAAATTAATTAATTAAATAATAATTTTAATTAATTATTTAATTATTATAATTCCGGTTCGGACATTTATTTTAATATTTCTAAATCTAAAAATTCTTTATCTAAATTAGATTTTTAATATAGATTTTTTTAGAAATTAGAATATCTGATTATTTTAACTAAATAAAATTAATTAATTTAGTTATTTATTAATATATTAATAGATTTTCTAATTCGGTATATTATTTATAATTCAAATTTTTTATTAAAAAATAATATTTTAAATAGAAATTTGTGTTTAAAATTAGATATTCAGATTCTTTAAATATTAGAGGCTTGATAGTTAGTCTATTAAATAATTAATTAAAAATTTAAATTTTAATTTATTTTTTTAAATAAAAAAAGATTAAATTTTTTTAAATAATTATAAAAGATTTTTTATAAAAGGCTTCTCCAGACAGTTTTATATAATGTTTTCTAATTAAATTATTTATTTAGTATTCTATTTAAAATAAAAATAACTAAATTTATTATTTTAGACTAAATAAATAAAAATAATTTTAAATTAATTAATAAATTTTTTATTTTAAAAGTAATTAGAACTCCGGATCTTTATATATATAGATTCTATTTTAATTATTAAACTGATAAATAATTAATAATTAAAATTTTAATATTAATTTAAATTAAGAGAATACTAAGATTTTAGTTCTGGTTAGAATAAAAATTTTTAAATATTATTTTATATTAATTAATAATTAATTAAATTATATTAATTATTAATTTTAATATATCTGATTTGAAAGTTAGGACTTGTTTTAAATAAAATTTTAAATAAAAATAATAAAAAAATAACTAATATATTTCTTTTTATTAATTTTATTTATTAAACAAATCAAATTCTAATAAATTAATTTAAATATTTAGATTTTTTATTAAATCTTTATTTTAAAATCTATTTTTCTAATTAGCTGATTTTATAAATAGAATATTTTTTAATTAAAGCTAGTTCTAAAAAAGAATTAGTAATATTAATTTTTAAAATTAATTTATTAAAATAATTTAAAGCTTTCTAATTTAAATATTTTAATTTATTATATTATTTTTTAACTGTTCTAAAGATTATATATAAATATTTTAATAATTTAATTAGTCTTTTATTAATAATAATAATTATTATTAAATTAAATAATTATTTTTATTAAATTTAAAATAATCTATTAATATTCTTAATTTAATAAACTAGCGTACTATTAGCTTTTTTTAAATATTTATTTTTTTTATTTAAAAATAATTTTTTTCTAATTGTAATGAACGCTGAAAGAATATTTATATAAAATTTTAATATATAAACTATTTTTTAAATTTAAAATATAGATTTTTTCTTTTTAAATAAGTAGAACGGAAAATAACTGTTTTATACTTTTATATTATTAATTAAATATTATTAATCTTTATTATTTTTTTAATAAAAGTAAATTTAATAAAAGAATTTAATAAATTATAGATATAATTATTAGAAGCAGTATTAAAAGCCTACTAAAATAAATAATATATTAATTAATTTTTTTAAATAAAAAGTTTATTTATTAATTATTAAGATAACTTTTAATTAATTAGTTGATTTATTATTAAATAAAAAAAATATTTAATAAATTTAACTGTATTAATTAAATAAATATTTTAATTTTAAATTATTTTTAAAAATATTTTTAAAATAGTTTAGAACTTTCTCTTCAAACTTTTTAATAAAAATTTCAAAGATTCTTATTAATATAAAAACAGTTATTAAAATTATAAAATTTATTATTTTTTTAAATTATATAAATAAGATCGATCTTTATTTCTATAATTTTTATTTATTAATTTATTTTTTTAAAAAATTTATTTTAATTTATTAGATTAGTTTTAGAAGATAGCCTGGCTAATTCGGTCTGTTGATTTAATAAATTATTTAATTTAAAAATTTAAATAAATCTAATTATATATTCAGCAAATAATTTTAAAAAATTTAGAGAATTTTTTTATTTTATAATTAATCTGATCTGCTATAGTATTATAAAATTTTTTATTATTTTTTAAATTAATTTAAAAAGTTATATATTATTTGAATTAGATTAAATATTTTATTAAATTTTAATTTTACTGTTTTTAAATAGATTAATTTCTAATAATTTATATAATTTTTAATAGAATCTTTTATTTCCAACCGGAGTTTGGTATATTTATTAATAAATTTTTTTATTTAAAACTAATTAATAAAAATAATTCTAATCTTTAAGATTTTTAGAATTAAATAAAGCCTTTTTTTATTAAATATAATATATTAATTTTATCTATTTAATATAAAATTAATTAATTAATTTAATAAAACTGATTTTATAATAGTTATATTTGTTTTTTAAATTAGTAGTAATAATTCTATTTAATTTTTTAATATAATAAATAGTTAGATTTACTAAAATATAAAATAAAAATAGTATATTAAATAATTACTAAATTAAAAATAAAATAGATTTTTTTAAAATAAATAGATTTAATTAATAAATCTAGATTTATCAGCTTTTATATATTTTTATTAATAATAAATAATTAGATCTGATTAATTTAAGAATATTAATTAAATTAATTATTTAAAATAATATTTTTTTATTTATTAGTTTATAG
>NW_017962985.1:987046-988132 GCF_001890905.1 Aspergillus aculeatus ATCC 16872
CTGGGGCTGGGGCCGTGGGGGGGTCGCAGCTTGGATTGAATTGAATGTATCACACACGCATATCAGCCCTATCGGCCGAGTGGCGGCAGGTCCCAGTCCGGCGGCGGGGCAGGCCGTCGGGGTGCCAAAACTATATACAAAATAGAATACTTGGCCAGTTGGCCTTCTTTGGCCAGTTGGGGGGGGGGTCGCACCTTCCGCCGGAGGCCAGTTGGCGGGTCGCGCCTTCCCCGGGGGGGCAGCTGGGGGTCGCGCCTTCCCCCGGAGTGGCGTTGGGCGGCGGCGAGGTGGGCATGAGCAGCGGGGGTTAGCCAGTTGGCGGCGCCCTGGGCGAGAAGGAAAAGAGCCATACACATCCATATATATATTCCAGTCCACCTCCCGGAACATATCCTGGGCGGGGGCCGCGGTGGGCGCCGCCGCTCGGGCCCGCCAGTTGGCGGGGGGGTCGAAAACGGCCAAGTCCCCGTTCTGCGGGTTCGCGGGCCAGTCTGCAAGGCCCAGTTTGTATGGGAAAACGGCCCGACGCACGGACCACCCCATACAGAACCGCCCCCCTGGGAATCGCGTCCGCACCATCGAACGTTTGCACACCATCTCCGGACCCAACTGAGGCCGGTGGTACTATGTGGAAGGTGAAAGGCGAGCTCAGCTCGCCGGAAGCCTCTGCATCCTTCCCTGCTCGGCAGGCTGCCTCTCCGCGCCCGGTGGTGGTCAGATTCCCTGGAATCGCACCCCGGCCGCGGTGGCAACCGCCCGCTGCGGGCGACGGTCGACCCCCCTCGGGGGCGAGGCCTCGCCCAAGGCGACCGAAGCCCGGGGGCCCTCTGGCCGCCGGCACCGATGGGGTCTGTGGATCATTGGCCGCTGGCCAGCGTTTCCGTCCAGATTCCCGGGGGGAGCCGCCGTGCGATATCCGCTGTTCGCCAGCGTGCTCGCGCGGTCCGGTCCCCCCACCCGAGGCCCGTATGCCGCAGCCCGCCAGCGCCCGCGAGGGCGTCCTGCCGGGATCACCTGCGTGCGGACCGGTGTCCTGGGGAGCTCAGTGGGGGCAATTGGATGGTCGCGCGCGTGTCCCCGGTAGCC
>NW_017962985.1:1000402-1019722 GCF_001890905.1 Aspergillus aculeatus ATCC 16872
CGGTCCGCCAGTTGGCCGCCGGGGCAGCGCGGTGTGCGGCCGGGCGGGGGCGGCGGGCCTGGGGCTGGGGCCGTGGGGGGTCGCAGCTTGGATTGAATTGAATGTATCACACACGCATATCAGCCCTATCGGCCGAGTGGCGGCAGGTCCCAGTCCGGCGGCGGGGCAGGCCGTCGGGGTGCCAAAACTATATACAAAATAGAATACTTGGCCAGTTGGCCTTCTTTGGCCAGTTGGGGGGGGGTCGCACCTTCCGCCGGAGGCCAGTCTTCCGCCAGTTCCAGCGGCGAGCGAAGCAGCTGGTCACGGTGAATGACCCGCCGGTTGGTAAGATAACGGTAAACCGGGGAGGAGGCCAAGCGAAGCAGCGTGTGCAGTTGCTCCCGGCAGAGGCGTTCTGGGGTGGGGAGTAGTTGGAGTTCCGCGTTAAAGGCGTCGATGTGTCGATGCCTACCAGCTTGAAGCCCCCGGAGATGGCCTTGCACGCTCGGCGCTGCAGCTCGTCTAGGGCCCTGATCTGGCGGTCGTGGCGGAAGCTGCGCCCCCGGAGCCGCGGGGTGTGCCACACCGAGGCGGCGTACGTCATCACCGGGACCACGCAGGCGTTATAAAGTAGACGCCGTTCGGCTAGGGACAGGCCCCAGTTGGACCCTCCCAAGGCGCTGATGGCCTGTAAGGCCTTCGACGCTCGGGCTTCAACGTGCTTCAGGTGGGCGTTGTAAGTGAGGTGCTCATCGAGCAGTACCCCCAGCAAGCGGGCGTGGCGCTTGCCCTCCACCAACTGGCTGCCGAGGCTCAGCGGCGTGGGTGTCTCGGGCTTGGGAGAAGGACCGCGTGCCGGCGACGGTTGCTCCTCCGGGGCGTCTGGGGATCATTCGTCCCCAGAGCCGGCCTCGGAAGTGTCCATATTAGTATATCGGCCAGTTGGTTCGGTTTGTCCAGTTGGTCGGTCGGTTGGTCGTTCGATCGGTATGCTGGTTGGTTCGGTTCGGTCGGTTGGCTCCGTCCCTGGCCTGGGCCCGGTAGCGCCGCGAGGCTTCGGTCGCTCGGGCGCGTGGTAGTGAACCAAGTGGAATTTCGATGGTGCGAAGACCGAGGCGTGCGTGGCTGACCACAGTTCGCAGGTGGTACGGAATTCCTGCTCCAGGGCCTTGCAGTTCTCTTTCTCACTATCCCCCACTGCGATAGCGGTGGTGTCATCGATATAGCCGATATTCTCGGTGAACCGGCCCACGACTCAAGGGCTTTGCCCGCCGTGTTGAGCAGGGCGATCGGTCGATAGTTCTTGGGCACGGTGTAGTCGTCTTTGCCCGGTCTGCGGATGACCACGGTGGTCGACCGGCGGAAATGCTGGGGGCAGTAGCCTATATCTAGGCATGCATTGGAGATGTCGCTTAATCGATCCTCGATGAGAGGGAGGGCTTGCTGGAGGGCCAGGTTGGGCAGCCCGTCGGGGCCAGGCGCCTTCCTGGGTGCGGCTTGCCGAATTGCACGGCGTATCTCGTCCAGGGTTACCGGGAGCGCTTCGTACGGCTCGGGGTAGTCGTAGCCGTCGATATCGGCAAGGTCCGCCGTACCGACGGCCGGGAACAGGGCTCGCCGAAAGAGCTCGGCTTTGGCCTCGGGTTCCTCCACCAATTCCCCGGTTGGTGACTGAAGTGCGGGTGTAAATGTAGGCCGTGGGTCCCCGCGTGTCCGGGCCCATCGGGCCAGTTTCCAGAATCCCTCTATAGAGCGTCCCCCATCTTCCACTCTCTCTCGATGAAGCTGTCGCTTCTGCTTAGCAGTTTCTCGGTATAGTGCGTTGCGGGCTCGGCTGTAGGCCTCGCGGTCCGCGGGGCGGCCGGATTTGGCCCAGCGCTTCGCCTACTGCACGCGGTGCTTCAGTTCCTTCATTTCCTCGGTGTAGCCGGGCTTGGTGTGCCCGGTGATGGTCTTCCTCGGCGTGGCGACTTCGGCTGCGTCGATTGTGACCGGCCGAACCAGTTGGCACGTCACCGGCCGCCGGTGCAGCCGGTTGGCCAGTTCGCTCCGGTAGGCTTGCCAGTCGGTGTTTACCCAGTCCCACCGCTTCACCGCGGGTGCAGGGGCAGGGCTGAAGTCGAACACTGTGCATATTGGTATGTGGTCTACTCCGATCCACCAGTCCTTCCGTGGGGAGCAGTAGCTGAGGCGTCCCCTAAGCCACTACGTGGCCCACGTCAGGTCGATGGTGGTACGGGCGTTGCCCTTCTCGTACGTAACGGCTCCCTCCGGCAGGAGTAGCCCAAGGTCCTTGTCGGTGGCGATATCGAGCAGCAGGCTGGCGGCCTTGTCGGTGTGGGTGTATCCCGGCGGATTCCATAGCGGGTGGTGCAGGTTGAAATCGCCGAGGACTATGTGTTCGCCCGGTTCCTGCAAGCCACCGACAGCAGCTCGAGGACCGGGTTCTTCTCTTCCTCTTGGATGTCCTCATCCTCGCGTTCGGGCGTCGGCTCGGGTTCGTCGGTTTCGCGTTGATCGCTGCCCTTCGGGCCGATATATAGTGTGGACGTGGACGCGGCTCTCCCCCGAACCTGCAGCGTAAGGGTGCTGAGGAACCGCGATCGGTGCCGGACCGCCCAAGTCCTCGGATCGATGTACCTGCTCACGAAGAAGCAGACCCGCGGAGCAAGCTCCGCACTTAGTGTCGGTTTCATGGCCAGGTGAAAACGCCCCCCCAGGGCCTGGGAGTATGTGGTCAACTGGCTGCCGTAGCGGTTCATCCAGGGCTCTTGAATAGCAATTAGCCCTGTATTCCGCACCCCCTCCTCACCGAAGAGGTGCGTCATGACGCTGTTGGATTTCCAACAGTTCGCCTGTACGATTTCAAGCCGCTTGCGGTGGCTATTCATTGCTCACGACCACGGTGGATTCGGTGGCGTCCGGGGCGAGGGCACTGAGCTCGTCGTCGCTACTCTCGTCCGGGACGGTGAACTGGTTACGCCGGTTGCTGCGGTATCGATTCACGGGCTTGGACATGTGCAAGATATCGTCGAGGCTGAGGACCGAAGCTGTTCCAGTTGGCGCTGGCCCGATGGAAGGGCTTCGGCTGCGGGTGTCCATTTCCATGATCTCTCGATTGTCCTCCTCGTGGCGGTGCTTCAGTCGCTTGCCGCGATCGTTCTCGGTCACGGCTTCGACCTCCACCGTCGGCTTCGCGGTCGACTTGCGGCGGCTTTTGCTGCGAGCAGCCGCGGCCCGGGTTGTTATCGAACGGCGGGGGCGTGTTGCGATTGGGCGAGCTCGGGGCTCGCGTCGGGGGCGGTTTGGACGGTGGTGTCGCTGTCGCTGACAGGCAGTTCAACGTACAGCGCGGGGGCTTCCAGCCGGCGCTGCCGGATAGCCTCCAATCGATCCTTCTTCTTGGCGCAGACGCGGTCGAAGGCGGCGAAATGCTTCAGCCCGCAGTTTGCGCACTTGGCGTGTGCCTAGTCGTTTCTGAACGTGCAGTCCGTTGATTCGTGCGAGCCGGCGCAGTACGCGCAGGCCCGGTTCCTCCGACAGTGCTGCTTGATGTGACCGTATTCCTGGCATCCAAAGCACTGCAAGAGCTGCTGATCGCGATCGTAGTAGCCCGTATCGAAGTACTTCCTGTCGAGCACAAAGCCTCCCCGGAGGAGGGCGTTCGCCGCGTTCGGGCTATCGAGTTCGACCACGAGCGTAGAGGGCTCACCCTCCCGGGTGACGGTCTTCCACGGCCGCACCCAGCCGACATACGTGATCTCGGCGGGCCTCGCGGCCAGGCGGCTGGCGTTGGCGGCTCTGATCCTCTCGGCCAAGGCATTTTGTTGCTTCGCGGGGTCCCCGTGGCTGATACGGCCGATATCCATGCCGTAGACAGCGATGGAGTAGCCGCGTCGCTTGATCACCGCGTTCGGGCCAAGGACCTTGACCCAGGGGGCCCGTGTGCGGACGAGGCGCTCGAGGTCCTCCAAGTTGTCGGCCGTGAGGACCACGTCGCCGCTGGGCTTCACCGTGCCCGCCAGGATCCGGCGGTGGGCGATCATTTTGTCCTTCGTGTCGGCGATGCTCTTGTTGACGCGGTCCACCAGGGCCTTGTTATCCGGCCGCAGCGGGTTGACCACGGTGTCCGCGGTCTTGCGCACGTGAATAACGAGGTCCTCGGCGACGACGACTTGCCTGCGGCGTCGGTTGCGTTGGTCTGGGCCTTGGCGAGCCAGTTGCTCACGTAGGACCCGGAGGTGGCGGTTGCGACCGCACGACGAACGGCGTCGACGTACGAGCGTGCCCCCGGCGTTCCCGCGGGAGAGGCCGAGGGCTTGGTGCTGAGGGCGCTGACGGTTTTGGCGATCTGCAGCTGCTGATTCGCCTGCGTTTGAAGGGTGCTTTTGATCTCCTTGAGGTCCTCGCGGAGGGCGTCCACCGAGGGCGCCTCGGCGACTCGGCCGGCGAAATCGATGAGGGTTTCGATCAGCGGGAGAAAGACTGACTTCGGCGGGCCGTTGCCCGTACTTCCCTGCTCTTCTTTGAATTGCTTGAGGGCGTTGTTGATGGCTATCGCGTATGCTTGTAGATTTTCATGGAGGTGGTCGGCCCCGAGTTGAGGCCACGTTGGTTTTCTGGAGGGCGTTTTAGACATCATCGAGCTGCCATGCAACCACGAGGGCTGAAAACGCCGTTGAAAAGCGATAAATCGGCAGGAAATGGAGTTAGATATAACTTTCCACTCTTCCCGATCGATAATTCCATGGTGGCGTGCTGTTTGGTGTAGCTGGCGCGTTTTTGTTAATAACACTATGATCTTTGCGATTTCTCGCACATATGCAAGAAATCAGCAATTGCTTGAGCAGGCCCTTAGTCGGGCAATCCGATAGTAAAAACAACATGCATCGACCTTTGTACCAAACAAGTTTGATTCAATCCACTTTCGCAACCCAAGAGCAACCGACAGTAGCTATTGAGAACTCGACGAGCTGCCTTAGCCTGAGAACGAGTGGGATCTCACAAGGACACGACAACCTAGCAATTCAGGTCCCAAGCGAACCGCCAGTTGTAATTAGACCAAGTGTATCAGCTCGATATCTGAAGGTCTGGATCGATAAAGGCCTTTTGATACACTGCGCTAAAGTAGTAGCTAAAGCCAGGGGAAGCCTTGAGGCGTTCCGCGGGCTAGCTGGCTCAGCCTGGGGAACATCGGTAATCCTAATATATCAGATCTACCGCACGGTGATGGTCCCTCAGCCTTTTTGGGGCATCTCAGCGTGGTACAGCCCGGGAAGCAACACCACTAATGCAAGGAAACGTGCTAAGAGCTGGAACTAGCCTTTACGCGGATTCAAAAATGCGCGGCTGCACATATCTGGGTGCCCGGGAACGAGAGGGCGGACGAGGTGGCCAAGCAGGCTGCCTGCCGGGCCACCAACGTTTGATTAAGCTCAACGGGACCCCGGGACGGGCCGCAGGCGAAGACCTTAAGCGAGGCCTTGGGCGAACCGGTCACGAGACTTGCCTCTGCAGCGAAGAGGGCAGTTCGCGGGAATTTCAAGCTTAAGTGGAAAAAGCAGTGGGCGAGCGTGGGCTGCAAAGCAGCCAACTCTCTGACTACGATACGTTGGTTTCGCACCCGCAGGCAATCCGCTACGTTGCCGAGTTTATGCTTAGAACAGGCCTTCTGGGCCAATTCAGCCACGTCGTTGTGGCTGGGGCCGCTGAGAAGGAGGAACCAATAGGCCTAAGGGCAATGGGTATAGATGCTGAAGACGATGTGTAATTGGAGGAAACAGCCCGGGAAGTCGCGGGAACGGTGCAGAGTATAAAGAAAGACGCAGGGGGACTGGGAACGGCCGCAGGGCCGATATATATGTGTGACAGCCAGTCAGGTCAACTTGATTCCATTGATTTGGTGCTATTTGAACAAAATCGTAAGCTTGGGGAAGAGAAGAAGAGAAGAAAGGAATTACTACGTCTCCGCGGTGTTGTGTTATCCGCGTTGAAGGCAAACAAGACAAACAAGCAAAACTAGTCAAACCCGTTCGGCTCGCCCTCACATATGGTGTTTTCCTTTTTAGGCGTTACAGGGCGTACAGGGCATGTTCTTGGTCCAAGCACCTTCATAGCTATGCCGCAATAGGCGGGCTGAGTTCTCTCACCAGGCTCCTTAGTTTATAGAACATGAATTGAATTGAATTGAAAATTGGTAGCTCAGATGCGTATTGTGCAGCAGCAAACTGCTTGGCAGAGTACGGTAGTTGTTCGGCTTGATTCAATCGGTCACAGAGAAGATTTAGAGAGTAGTATCCAACATGACTTGAGGATTTGAGGTATCGGGGCTTCGGGGCTTCAGGGGTCATGCGCGAGTTTGACGGGGCAGATGGCGGTAGGTTGTAATCTGCAGTAAATAACACGTTACGTACTGTAAATCCTGTATCTTTCTGGGTCGCACCCGAAACGTGAACATGTAAAATTGCCTTCTCCTTTCCCCTCGTAGTTGTCTTCCATTTGATCTGTCCTATGGGTTATGTCTCCCTTTGCCTCCTAAAACGTCATGGCATGCTACCCACGAGTCCCGTACCCGGCAATGAGTGGAGTGAATGAACAAATGATAGGATGGACTCGAGTAGGCAATTTGCCTGCCATCGCCGTGCTTCTTGATTCTGCTGATCCTGCGGAGCTGCCCACATACGGCGACACGCCCCTTCACATCGCAATCAACAACCATTATTCTGATATTGCCCGCTTCCTGATCTCACGCGGCTTTGATGTCAATCAGAAGGGCTGTGAGTCGTATGGCGCTGTTTGCTTACCTCCCCTGCACCTAGCCGGCATGGCAAACTCTCCAGAATTAATAGACCTTCTGCTCGACGCGGGAGCGGATGCCTCCCAGGACGACGTTTCGGCTGCTGGATTTTGCTGCACGCAATTAGGACAGCTTGGTGAGGAGGGAAGACCGCATACAGCCTTCATGACTGCGGCCTTCTGGGGCTGCGAGGCCGCCGTGCAACGCTTCATTGAACGGCTGCAGCCTGCGGGTCTTATCGCCGCAGGGGAGTGGCCGGATGCAGTCATTGCCGCCTCGCTTTTTCGTCACCCGAAGACCCTCGCCTGTCTCTTCCGTCAATATCCGCCTCCGGGAGTCCCGAGGATGTCCTGGGTCGAGCTCTCGCCGACGCAGCCCTGAATCAAGAATACGACACCTACCACGGGATGGAGCCTCGTCTACCGGAGGTGTCGTGGCAGGATGGCATCCAAGTCTTTCGCCTCTTACTGGATAATGGCGCTCGCCCAAATTTGTTTCCTCGAATGTCGGTTTGTCGGTCCGGCAACGGAAATCCGCCCGAGCCGATCATCCTGCCAACAATTGACACATCTATGGGCATGGACATGATCCAGATGCTCCTTGACCACGGGGTAGAGCTCCCTGATTGCCCCGCCGCCAGGGGCGAGGAAGGAAAAGGAATGAGCCTCTTCGCTCGGTCAGTACGCAACGGCCATCCAGACATTGTTCACTTCTTCTTCGACCGTGGAGGCGTGGATATCAACGAACAGATTCTGCCTACATGGAACTGGTCGGGCGGGACCCTACTTCATATCGCTGCTGGGAATGGGCGTCTGGAGACGGTTCAGTTTCTATTAAACCATGGTGCCGACCCTCTAGCGACTGATCCAAACGGCTGGTTGCCGCTGCACCGGGCCTGTGAAGGTCGCCATTTCGAGGTAATCGAGCTGCTGTGGCCCCTAAGCGAAACGATTTCGAGCGACCTGGCGAATTACCGCACTACAGATGGAACGACTGCGTTCCACCTCGCTAACTGCTGGCAGAGTAGTGTCTATGAAGAGGAGGCTGAAGTCGAAGTAGTCAGTCTGCGTCTGTTACACCTCTTCAAGCAAAAGGGTGCCGACCTAAGTAGCCTCGATCGGAGCGGACGGAGCCTCCTCCATCATACTCTGCCACGTAACCAAGAAAACCACCAATGGTTCTGTCGCCTCATAGAAGAAGGAGCACAGCTCCTACCCAATGCGCATAGACAGACAGAACTCCACCTTGCCGTTTCCTTCATCCACCGTTACCGGGCTTGTGTCGACTTTCTGCTCGCCCATGGGGCTGGGAAGGATATCAACACACAAGATAACAAAGGCCGCACTCCCCTTTACATGTACATTGAGACCCATTACCACAACCCCGCCAGTCAACTCGGAGGCCACATACGGGGCGAGCATATCGAACTTTTGCTCCGGGCAAGGGCTGACCCGGACATTCGAGCGGCATCTGGCCAGTCGGCTAGGGAGTTGGCCACATCAAAGGGGTTGATCTATGATGTTGAGATTGGTTCTATAGCCTCAGACGCAAGAGGAACCAAATGAACAATCATAACCAGACACTTGAGATTCTTACCGCCGCTGAAATTGTGGATTCCAATCAAGTTGGTGGAAAACAGACATTGTATTGTTCGTGTTCATAGGTCTCAGGTCCTCACCTCAATACTCAGTTTTCTGGTATACTACACTAACCTATTTCTGATTAGGTTGATTCCAGGCATGAGGAGCTACAAAAAGGAGATGATCGAGCTAGGCAAGAATTCCATTCTTATAGTAAAAAGGAAGGAGAAAGGCCCGGAGGGTCTTCGCGCCGCGCTACGTCTGGATATAGCCGCTTGGGTGCCTAAGGAGTGGTGGTGAAGGGGGTGGACACCACTGTAGGCCTAGAGAGCCTGGCCGCAAGAATCAAGGCCGACAACGCCGGCCGCTCGCTGCGACGCCCACCAAGATTACCTGGTGGGCTGGCTTCTTGGAACCCGCAGGGCCAAGGAGACTCCGCGATCCCCGCTGGTTGTAGAATTCGACTGTGAGAACCGCTGCTACTCCTATTACGACAAAAATATAGGATCCAGTAGTGGTATAACTGCCAGACGTATAAACATATTGCCCGACACTGCAAGCGAAGCCCGAATTGCGCGTACTGCGCGCAGAACAATAACACGAGTCCGGGACGTGCCCATGCAAGCAAGCCTGCTGGCAGACACTGAAGCACGTCCTCTCCGAGTGTACGCGGTTTACAGCAAAGCGCAAGGTCATGTTCGCGCGGATCTTGGCCGCGGAATCTCAAGAACAGCCGCTGCAACGCCACCCAGCTAACTGACTACAACACTTTGGTATCATTTCTTGATGAAGCACCGTTGCTGACAGGGATGCATGGCCCTTTCTAGTCTTACTTTGACCTTGATAAAGTGGCATTAAGCCCCATGGCGAGCAAAACAATCTAGTTGCTTTGCCATTCCAGACCTACAACGCATTAACGACCCCACCCATCGACGATGTGGCCCAGACAAATAATCAGATTAGGACTTGAAGACTTCCTCGAAAGCGAAGCAGAACAGACTTCCATACAAACATACCAGACATGACGCTTTCGGATGCGGGCAGCGAGAATTATAATAAGTGTTGTTATCCATGGTCAAACATGTTCTGTCGAAGGGGTAACGGCTTTCTCATTGCTATGATTACGCCGCGACCAGCTAGCGTTGTCGTCATTCTTTGACACGGCTGCCCAAGCCGTTTAACTTTCTTGATCAGATAATGACAAAGGTATTGCTCTAGAACGGTCCTAAAGAGATCGATATTCCTTGTCTCGAGACGGAAGTCATCAACACAAAAGGAGACTACAAAGACAAGCAAAGGCGAGCAGAATAACCCTCTTCCATTTTCATCTGTCTCGAATGCTGACATGCTTTATCTCGAACTCGAAACATTCCGCACGAAGGCGATTCACATCCTTTGAAACACACGACTTATCCACTGAAGTGGGCAGCGGCACGGCATCTATATAAGACCAAGCGAAGCCCCCCTCCCTTATCGTTGAATCATCAGCCTTCCAGACCTCAAGCCAGTCCTGGGAGTATACCCTTTATACCCTTGAGTACTCGTCTTGATATTTTTGAACGCAGATAACCCACGCCGCAAGGCCGTCTAACACCGCCGAAATGGAGTTGCCTACCCCGGAGTTCTACGTCTATACGTATGCTTGTGGGCATAAGCAGATAGTCACCGTGTCGCATGACACGGACGATGAGACTCCACCTCCAGCTGACTTCAATTGGGCGACCCTCGAGCCGCGCCTGGCCGAGGCATTTCGGCTGCTCCGAGAACGCTTTCCGGAAGCCCCTCCCTTTTACGGCTTCTGCCGCGCCGGATCTCTGGTTCAGTGCTATCGAGAACTCTGGCCCGACGAGAGCCTGGACGAGGACACCCTGGTCTTTGGGATGGCTCAATCCTACGATGACACCAATCCGGAGGAGGAGCCGCTCTTTACCTTCGATTTGAAGTTTAACGATGAGAGCTTGTACTAATGGACTCGGCGGTGGGTGCCTTATAATGAGGAGCCTTTGTTTCCACCCAGCGTCGCTGAAGACTTCGAGGCTATTCCCGGGGTGAAGATCAGGGTGGCGTCTTTGCCATGGGATTTCTAAGTCCCGGTGATTCCCCATTTCACATCTTTAAGGTGGCAGTCCTATGAATGCTTAGGCATGGACGGAATCTGTCCTATCAATCAATACTTTACAATAAATCGCGAACGATACTTTCCTTCCTGTGAAGACTTTTAACAATTGCCTAGTTTTACCAACAATATTGCTCTTTTTCTCGATACTTATTAAACTTATTGAATTCGTCCCTTTCAGAAAGAACCATGGGGCGTGGAGTACCATTAGACGTCATATATTCCCAGCGTGAAACGCTGACACCGAATGTTGATCCGGAATACCATCGACTTGAGGAAGTCAATAATTCTAACCCTAAGTACAGAATGCTCATCTTGCCCAAAGCACGTTAAAACACCTTGACCTCTGCCAGTCCCACGTTGCCCGTCGTGGAGCTCACAGAAGTGACTCTGACTGTCAGAGCGTGGACTGACCTCTGCTCGAAGTTCACCCGATTCGGTTCACCATAGTCGGAGAGGGCAGCAAAGGCAGTACTGCTGCCATCATCGAACTCCACCACACCCCCCGTGACTTGGTCTAACGTGTTCGGTCGATCGAACAAGTAAACCTGGGAGATCGTCTGCGGCGAGTCCCACTCCAGTCTCCACCAGCTGCCTTCCCTCCCACCCACCGTGGCCCACTCCATCGACGCATCCCCAGGATACCCCCCAACCCGGCCATCAACCGCCTTAGCAGCCGACTGCCCACCCGCCGCATTCTCCGACGAAGCCGTGACATTGCTCGCCTGTGGTGCAACATCTTCCCCCGGCACCACAAACAAGTTCACGCGTGCCGGCGTACTTTCCACGCCCCCATCACCGATCACCACCAGTTCAAACCCCAACGTCTCGCCAACCTGTACCCCTGCCACCATAACCGTGGCCTTCGGGCTCTCAGCAGCCTCTACCTGCACCTGTACCCCCTCCACCTGCTTCCAACGATACTGCAACGCCCCGTTACTCCCCTCCCCCGTCAACTCAACTGTGTCGCCAGCCCTCACAAATCCCCAGCGACCCCCAAACTCTCCATTCCCATTTTCCTTGGCCACAACCTGCGCACTGGCAACCACTGTCCCGGGACTCGACGACACAGCAACCTGCCTCGCCAACCACGCCTCTTCATTGCCTCCCTTACACCCCCCATCGTCCCGACAAGTCCGCCAATCGCTCAAGGCATACGTATAGAATACCAACTGCTTCTCCACCAACTCCGCGCCCTGCACATTCCCACTCTGCGGCAGTACGTCCAGCACCGGATATCCCATATACCCGAACACCTCCGTATTCCACTTCCCCTTGGCCGCGCAGTCCTGCGCGGCTGCTTGCGCGAATCGGGCAGTCGCGAGATGGTCGCTATGATCCGACCATGAACCATCTTCCGGGGGGCTGGTGGCATCGAAGTCCCGAGTGAAGTCGAGGGTGTTCACGCGGACAGGGTTGAAGGAGGCGATGGCCTCGCTGAGGGTCGAGAGCAGGGTGTCTCTTGTATATGTGCTTTCTTGAGCAGGGTTTAGGCTAGAGATTGAGGGGATATTGTCTTGCCAGAGCTGTTGGAGGCTTACGTTGCCCGTGGTCGGGAAGCCTTCGCCGTGCAGATTGCCGTCGGGAAGTTGAAGGAAGGCGAGGGAGATGGATGGGTTTGCGGAGAGGGTGTATAACGGGATTGCGTGGATGGTGTCAGGGACGGAAAGAGTAGACTCGGTCCATGTGTTCGGGGCGTTGGCCATGCGCGCGTAGGCGGCCAGGGAACCGGCTTGACGCGACGTCCAGTAGGAGGATGTGTCCCCTGCATCGCCGGCCGTGAGGAAGATTGTGCGTGTTGGAGTGGAAGACGTAGTTGATTGGATGGTGTGCAGAAGGTCTGGCGAGAGGAAGAGGAGGTCGTCATCTTGGTGAGCTACAATGTTGAGGGTTTGAGATGTGGTGAGAGGAATGAGAAGGGTCAGCGGCAGCGTCAGTGTCGAGAGTGCGCGTAGATGCATATTCGCGGTAGTATAATTGTTGCATGCCAGAGACTGTGTGGAGTGGTAATGTTCTTATAGCTTGCTGTGTCTGAGTTGTTTTTTGTTTTGGTTATAGCATTCCTCGCATGGGCTGTCGATCCCGGAATGTTGGATCGTCCAGCATGAGATCATGGCAGGAGCGGAAGACCAGGGGCAATTTTATGGTGAATATCGGTGAGACGGACTTGGAACAGAGTGGTGTATGGACGTTTCGCCGGGATTTATCCCAGTTAATGTCTGGAGATATTCCTTCTTGGCTATATTCCCCATGGTAGCTATATTCGGAGCATACACCCAAGAATAAACCCTTCGCTTGATGGGCTCCGTTACACGATGAGAACAGGGAGAGAGCATATAGCATGTCTCGGTTGATTCATATACAGTCTGGTACTTATGGTGAATATATCATTAATCATCTTTGTACCTCGAACAGGGATGATCATACCCAAACTCAACCGCCACGTTTACCACTCTCAAACATACCGATCCGCCTCACAAATTCGATACTACTTGGTCTCATACTGTCCCCTGAGCGTATCCACTAGCTGGATGAAGGGCTGCTGGGCCTCTTCTACCGACAGACCCGCGAACTGTCTCCAAGCATTCCATTTAACCTTCTCCTAGACGCCACGGAATCACATGAGCATGGTTTCTTCAACGTGGTTTGTGGGCCACCGGCTGGCAATCCTGAGCCTGCTCGCATCAGTTGCAGTGCATTGGTTCTCAGATGACCTTTCGATTGAAGATGTGTGGATGCTCTTTCTTGCTGAAGTCCTGTCCGCTTCCCTGTTGATACAATCCGTAGAGCTGGGAAGTTTGTCCATATTCGTATGTTTGTGGCCAGGTACATCAAGATGAGGATAAACTGGGCTGACATGCAGAAGCTGGTCGGCTGATGGCTAACTCTTAGGGTTGCAGATGTTCTCAAAGAACTTGCTGAAGGCATCTTTGAGCGACATTCTGTTGTGCTGGCTGTGGAGACTCGTGCGTAATCTTATGCTTATAACAGGGGATAGGAAAGATCCACGATTGTCACGTGATAGGTACCGATAACGCCTTATCGTTCCAGGCTTAAAGCAGCACGCGCAGCTTGATAAGCGCGGCCACACTGCAACAGAATGGCATCATTGCATAAATTAATTGCATAATTCACAAGTGCTGATTATGCATGCTCTTCGCATTTGCGGCATTTACATATAGCTCGCTAACTCGAGTTAGTCCAGGTGTCCCGGCACGGTCAGACTATCAGCGTCGGAGCTCCGGTTGGGGGCCGCCAGGTTGATATCATTTAAGACGAACTGCCCCTCACTACACGTACCTATCTAGTACACATCGCTACACATCGCTGACTGGCGTGTCGTCAATTTGGACCTCCCCCAAACCCCCAAGATGCCAGCCCGGACGAAATTCACCCCCGAGTATGTCCTTGCCATGATCAAGTGTATATTGGGG
Organism: Aspergillus aculeatus ATCC 16872; assembly: GCF_001890905.1. NCBI lineage: Eukaryota > Fungi > Ascomycota > Eurotiomycetes > Eurotiales > Aspergillaceae > Aspergillus > Aspergillus aculeatus. The sequence goes on from NW_017962985.1 coordinate 1,014,311, forward strand.
AGCAATATTGCTAACTCTTTCGGAACCGTCCAACAGACTCCTAGTCACCGCTCCAAGAACCTCGGAAGCAGTCCCGAATGATAACGGAAAATTCGCGCTCTACACCGTTTCGACGTACGATCTCGCAACACACACCAGCTCTACAGATGTCAACATACTTGACCTGGGAACAGGAAAGTCGATTCGATACAGCAACAACCCCAAGGAAAGTTCGTTCCGTTGGCTGCGGGGATCGTCCCTGCTGTGGGAGAGGGAGGGCGAGAAGAGCAAGGATACAGAGCTGTGGATTGGCGATGCTGATAGCACTATACGGTACGGCTCAAATCTATCCTATCGAGAAAGCCATCAAGACAGCAGAGTACTGACCGTGGTGTCGTCACCACCCAGACCCCATCTCGCCGGTTCCATCAACGCGAAGTTGAAGGATGTCAGAACTAAAGTCTTGGACAACGGGGACATTGCCCTTGTCTTCACCGCGCCGGCGGATGCCGATCAGAACCTATATAACACAGCAAAGACCGAGAAACCGCCGACGACTGCGCGTGAATGGGCGCATAGTCGTCCCAGAAGCTGGGATACCTATGTCGACCAGTATCGCTCGGTCATTTGGTTCACGGTGCTGAAACTCAATGGCGAGACCAAGAGATGGCAGCTGTCTCCGGCTGGCCCAATAAATGCGCTGCGAGATACCGGGCTGGCGGTGCCCCTCTATGCCGACTCGTCCAGCTCCGCGGAGATGAGCATCTCGACATACGGGATTCTCTTCGCCACAAGCGAACCCGGAAACACAGAATGGATCGAAACGCAGCGGTCGCTGTATTTTATCCCATTGTCGACGTTCGAGGAGACTGAACTGCCGCCCCTAAGAAAGATTGGTGTTCCAGGTCATGCCAACGTGGTTTCGACCCCGACCTTCGCGCCCAAGGGCCCGCTTGCTGCGTTTCTTGTGGACCAGGACCGCGAGGAGTGGTCGCATAAGACAATAGGTCTCGTGGACGTCGACACTATGAGCATTGTCCTCCTTCTGCGGACGGTCAATCTTGCGGACAGGAGTCAGTGGGACGTCTTCCCGGACGCGATTTTGTGGGCGAACGATGGCACCAATTTGTATCTGACGGCCAACTCTCAAGCTCGGGCTCGGGTGTACCAGGTGGGTGTTCCGCCATTTTCCCAGGAGAAGCGTCAAACTGTCATCCCCAAGGAGCTAAGCATCTCCGGCTCGGTGTCCGCACTGTATCGTCTCAGCGAAATCGACACCGAGACCCGCCTACTGGCCACGTCCTCGTCGTTCATTGACCAGGGGCTATTCTCAATCGTCACGCCCCTGACCAGCAACGATGACCAATCTGAAAACAGCCAGGTTATCTACACTTCCTCTAACCACGGCGCCTACTTCGGCATCTCCTCTAAGCAAGTCGAATCCATCACCTACCCCGGCGGACCTGACGGCGAGACCCCCGTGCAATGTTGGATCCTGAAGCCCTCCGAGTACGACCCGACCTCCGTCATCAAGCACCCGTTGTTCATCCTCATGCACGGCGGCCCCAGCTCCGCCATGAAAGACGCGTGGACCTGGCGGTGGAATGCGGCTCTCGTGGCAGAACAGGGGTACATCGTTGCGATCCCCAACTTCACAGGCTCGGATTCTTTCGGGCGGGAATTCACGCGCGCGGTCTCGCGCCAATGGGGCGGCCACCCCTACCATGACATCGAGCGCTGCTTCCGCTGGGTTGAAGACAACCTGTCCACCAAATGCGACACCGACCGGGCCGTGGCCGCTGGCGCCAGCTACGGCGGCTACATGGCCCTGTGGGTGGCGGGTCAGCCGCTGGCCAAGAGGCTGATGGCAATCGTGTGCCACGACGGGGTTTTCGATGTGGTCGCCGAGCTGCTTGGGGACGACCTCGCGCAGAAGGAGGAGCTCACCCGCTCGTTCGGGTCGCCCTACTTCACCGATGCACCCTCGGCGGATGGAGACCCACCCAGCGCAAAGGAATTCTGGCGGAAGTGGAATCCCGTCGAGTATCTCACGAATTGGTCGACGCCCATGCTCATTATCCACTCCGATAAGGATTTTCGGTGCCCCAGTACAGCGGGCTGGGCGGCGTATGCCGCGTGCCGATTGAAGGGGATTGAGACTCGGCTGCTGAATTTCCCGGATGAGAATCATTTTGTCCTCAGTCGGGAGAATAGTCTGGTCTGGTGGAATACTGTCATTGCGTGGTGTAACAAGTTCGTGGGAATTTCAGGTGGGCCGAAGCTGGAGCCGGCGCGTAGTGAGCCCCGGTGGCTGCGAGAATCGAAGACGGGGAGGATTGTCAATGTCTAGAGCGCATCAAGAACGAAAGGGATGTCATACCGGTTTACGCTGACTTCTAGCAAGCCATGATGGCTGTTGCGATACCAGTACAGTGACTGCTTCATAAGTAGGTAGGCACTGGGGGAGGGGGGGAGGCTGGGCTGGGGCATCGACACTAATGAGAAATTGAATGCTCCCGTATGGTTGGCTTTCCCGATAGTGTATGAGTGAGGGGAGTGGCTTTGATAGCGAGAGCCGGAAAGGAAGGAAGCTCTTCGAGTTCTCAACGAAGGTGTTGATGGTACTATGTGGATCAAATCGTGGTGGGGAGAATGAGGCTGGCTCCGAGATTTCCCTGCCATGTGGCTTTTTTCCCAGTAAGGCCACCTTTGCGGCGACAATTTGCTCGTTGCAAAGTGTCGATATCGGAGAGCCCAGATAATCCCCGGTCTGCGCTATAGGCTCGCTTGCTGGGTCATGAGAGTAAAACGAAGTACGTGTAGCGTTTCTAGAAGTTTACCGCCAGTGTTGCTCGGCCTTGTTGGGGGATACCCGTTACAGCGTTGATGGAAAGCCCTAGCAGTTTGCACATACACCCGTCCTATACGAAGTATGCGACCAGCATACCCAGGACAGGAATCCTGTCCGAAGCAAGCTCAGTCCCACAACAGAGCGAAACAGCCCACCTTTATCAAAGTCCAGCACATTTTTCATAATCGTAATGACCCGAGCAGTGTTCTTTCTATTTAGAATTACTTTCTAGTTAATTCGATAGTGAACATATTTCAATGGTTGTTCATCATAGATTCGACCCACTTTCCAATCTGCGAATGGAAGAAATGCTAGTTGGTCTGTTGATGTATGTTAGAAGGTGGGGTTATTGTTGAATATATATGTGGGGGAGGAGCTTAGTGGTGTCAATGCAGATCCGAAGTTATCCGGGATTGGGGCATAGTCTGAGTTGCCATTCCAAGATTTGTAGAGTTCTTCCGGATACTGGTGTCACCACCTACACTCTTCAGTTGTTTCAGCAACCCCAGGATGAAACAATGCTAAGCCAGTTCTGGCATGAAGCTGGAAGATCGATGAGCCGTGTATGTATGAGAGATAACAGCCTAGTATTATAACACACGTTCTGTAATTAAGATCTTCTCGGTCTTGATGAGAATGTATCTTCTTTTCGGCCGGTGGTAACATTCAAACGACAAAGACCTAGCTCAATCAAAACTTGACCTAATCCACGATATGATCCACGATATGCTCATTGATGGAAAGCTTACTGCCTCTCAGGTGGCCGAGGCTTCTGTTTGTAGTAAACAAGCTATCTTCCGACTGCGATCCAACCTCCAACACAGCGTCTCAACCATGGCTTACTAGGTCATGACTAAGCACCGAACCTAACTAACGTAATCGGTAAGCGAGTGGGCACGGCAAGCGAGTGGGCACCCGCGCCCACCCAAACAGCCTTCCATGAAAAGATGAAGCTTATATACACCATATATCAAAGAATTAACGTGTTTAATTGGTGTTTTGACGTGTTGGACACCTTGTTCTTATATGCCCAATTGTATTACAATCGCTGCAGCGAGGTGGTGCCCGGCGGCGAGGTTGTTCCTCGCTGGCAGCTGATTCTTTAAGCTGGCTTCCACCAACTTGATCAGCTTCACAAATTCTTTTGAACGCGTTTCTGGCCTCGTCAACGGTGAGGCCGTCTAGACCAGCCATTCGACGATAAGATCTCTTGTTCTTGGTGTTCTGCCTCTCCAATCCAGTTCGTAATTCATCATTTTCCTGCTCAAGCAAAGCAGCCCGGTTGAAGGCGATTTCGCATCCTTTTACAATATAGGATAACGCTGCTTTCATTTGCGAGGACGGGCTGATTGTACGTTCACGAAGAAGCCTTTCAATTGTAGTTTCATGCCTCCGTAATTGCTTCGTGTTTTTGGGCGTTTTTGGTACTGTTGATGTAGTAGTAGTGCTGCCGGTTGGAGTAGACTCACGGATCTGTATAACCAGTCTACCAAGAACCTCGTCCGGCTGGAATGGAACCAATCCTGAAGCCTTAAAGGCGTTGCAAATGGTTGATTCTTTAAAGGCAAGAGAACGTGCTTCTGGGTATGTATCCAAGAAATCAACCTTATCAATATGGTGGATGCCCTGGCGGATCAGCCGTTCCACTAAGCTTCCGTACGCTCTTTTTAACGGTGCAAAGCAAGCAACGTCAAGTGGTTGACAAAGGTGTGAAGAATGTGGAGGCATGCAGATAGGAATAACATCGTTTTGACTACATATATCGTCAAATTCCGCAGTTAAATGGGAGTCATGTCCGTCAAGAATTAAGAGGCTATATCGCCCTGTCCGCCGGTTCTTGGTGGAAGGAATAAAGTGTTCACGAAGCCAATGTAAACCGATATCATTGGAAGTCCAACCATTTGGTGATAGATTGATACGCCAATCAGAGGGAAGAAGGCCTTGGTACCATGCCTCTATATGAACTTTTCCCTTAAGAATCAAGTACGGTGACAACACCACACCGGCGGCGTTGATACACTCAATTGAAGTCACCCATTCTCGATTTCCTGGCTGTACGAGAAACGGCTTGCCCACGCAGTCAGACCGTGTAACTACACGGGCTGTAGCTACCATTCCCATGGCGAAACCGGTCTCATCAAAATTCCAGATATCTTGATCAAGAATGCCATACTCCTTCTTTGCGGCTTTAACACGGTCAAACCATTCAGTTAAAAGCTTCGGATCTTCGCATTTTGCACGTTGGATATGATATCTTCGAGAGAACTGAGTCTTCAAAGCCGAAGTACGTTTGACAAAATTGTATACCCATTTTTCACCCACAGAGACTGTGGAATTCGAGTTTCGTTTTTGGAGAAGGATTGTTGCCATATTCCGTACGTATGCCGGCCGAGGATGAAGCCCACGCTTTACAAGCGAGAGAATCCAATCTTTTAAAGCCTCTTCTTCAAGAAGAGTCAATTTCATGGAGTTGGCACGTATATCTGACCGTGCTTTGACTCCCTTAAAGGCGTCGTTGCAGAGTTGAACGCGGAATATTGAAAACGCTTGCAGCTTCCTTAACAAGCGGAATTTCGCATTTT
>NW_017962985.1:1020330-1031839 GCF_001890905.1 Aspergillus aculeatus ATCC 16872
TCTTGATCAGAATGCCATACTCCTTCTTTGCGGCTTTAACACGGTCAAACCATTCAGTTAAAAGCTTCGGATCTTCGCATTTTGCACGTTGGATATGATATCTTCGAGAGAACTGAGTCTTCAAAGCCGAAGTACGTTTGACAAAATTGTATACCCATTTTTCACCCACAGAGACTGTGGAATTCGAGTTTCGTTTTTGGAGAAGGATTGTTGCCATATTCCGTACGTATGCCGGCCGAGGATGAAGCCCACGCTTTACAAGCGAGAGAATCCAATCTTTTAAAGCCTCTTCTTCAAGAAGAGTCAATTTCATGGAGTTGGCACGTATATCTGACCGTGCTTTGACTCCCTTAAGGCGTCGTTGCAGAGTTGAACGCGGAATATTGAAAACGCTTGCAGCTTCCTTAACAAGCGGAATTTCGCCATTTTGAATAGCCTCAATAGCGAGGCAGATACGGCCCTCTCGTTCCACCAAAGGATTTGATGATTGAGGCATATTTGGTGGAATTGTTGGTGGTTGAATTGCTTCAATTTCAAGAACGCGAAGACGACGCGCGCGGGTGCCCACTCGCTTGCCGTGCCCACTCGCTTACCGATTACGTTAGGGTAGAGAAGGGTATTTATGTCCCTGTTATCTTACATAGGTGATAAGTCACGTGGCACCGGCTGTAGACGAGGATAACCGGGTGTTTCGGAAGTTAGGCAACCCCGCCGCTGTGACTGGCCAACTTGAAACAAGGATCATGCTTGCTATCCAGCTGCCAGCTCAGCAACTAGTTTGGCGCGAGTATCGACCAACGATGTCAGCTTCCCCGTCTTCCTCTGCTCTTCCCCTGTTTCTATAACTCTAACAAATTCAACAAGATTCATTGCAAAACAGTCTTTTCACACACTTATCAAAGATGTCAAGCCCTGGCAATTTTTTCAACCATCTATTTCACCGGCAGAAAAAGACCGAGAAGCCGGCAACCCAATTAAGGCACAAAGAGACCCAAAAGAATCCCATTACCGATACTTTCCAGCCACTCCCTCACAGGCCTGCAGACCAGCTTATTCAGTCAACACAGACCTCGCGGCCCCGAGACTTATGGCAAGCTGCTTATGACCAGCTTGATAAATCGCAGCGGCATGTTTTGTCAATAAACAAGAAGCTGATCAAGCCAGGTACTGAGAATAATATTCTGGGAAACTCAATCGATCAAGTTATCCAAATAACAAAGGAGGAGTATGAAAAGTATCACCAGACAGCAGATGGAAACTTTCACAAGGCTTCACGGAAAATTATTAATGCAGCACTTTCATTTAAAGATATTATAGGTGCAGTGGCTGCACTCGACCCGACGCAGCATGCAGCTAGTGTCTGGAATATTGTCTCACTTGGTCTGACAGTATGGATTTATACTCAATCTAATACAGGCTGTTACTGACACATTCTCTTGCAAATATCTAGATGGCGAAAAGCTACTCCGCATCTCGCGAAGCCTTGTTTGAATCATCGGAGTACCTGGCGGAAATCCTTACCTACGGAGCTTTTATTGAAAAGAACTTCTACGAGAATAGAAACACCGTTACAAGCAGTTGTCCTGTTGAAGAGGCACTAATCAAACTGTATAAAGCTATTTTATGCTATACAGCCCAGATACAGAAAATACATGACGCGAGTATTGGACAGAAGATATTCAACACAGTGACGAATAATCTTCAGAGATCACTCACCATACTTCAGGCTGTGGCCGAGGCTGAGAAGATCAAGTTGAATCAATGGATATCATTGGATCACTACCTTCGCCATGAACAGGATGCAAGTAATATCCTACACAGGATTAATGGATTAGCCGATTCTACAAATCAGCTTCTTGCACAATCTTATCTCGACAAATTAAGTTTCGCGGAAGGAGCATCTTTTGACTCTTTTATAAATCAGCATGAGGATTTTTGTCTTCCAGATACCAGAACAGGTCTTCTTGATGAGGTTTCGATGTGGGCCCGATCAAAAGGTTCATTTATCTTCTGGTTGAATGGAATGGCGGGGACTGGGAAATCTACAATTGCACGGACTGTTGCTCGCTTTTTTCAAGAACAAGGACTACTTGGTGCTACATTCTTTTTCAAGCGAGGCGAAGCCGACCGTGGTAACTCCAAACGTTTCATATCAACTGTTACAAAACAACTAGTGAATGAATATCCAGAACTGAAGAAGGAGGTCCTGCATGCTGTGGAGAATAATCCAGAGATCATGACGAAATCCCTGAATATTCAGTTTGAAAAGCTTTTTTATCAACCACTTACAAAACTGCAACCTCACCCAACTCCAACAATCATAATCGTTGTTGATGCCTTGGACGAATGTGATGGAGAGAGTGATTCGCAACTTATACTTCACCTCTTGTTTAAGATGCAGGATATCAAATCTGTACATCTTCGAGTGTTTCTGACCAGTCGACCTGAATTTCCAATTCGTCATGGCTTCAACAATCACCAGGATTATCGTGATCTGATTCTTCATGAGCTGCCTAAGCCTATGATCGAACATGATATTCGCGTGTTTCTGGAATATAAACTCTCGAAGATACAGCATGATTGCTCTCTTCCGCCGAATTGGCCGGGAAATGATAAGAGAGAAGAGCTAGCGCAAATGGCTGTCCCGTTATTTATCTTTGCGGCCACAGCGTGTCGGTTTATACAAGAAGGGAAACATCCGGATCGGCGGCTCAAAAAGTTCCTCGAATTTAAAGGCACAGGCAAAGGCCAGATGGACACGATCTATTTGCCCATCCTATATAATTTTCTGGGCAATGACAAGGAGGAGTTACAGGACCTTCTCAGAGACTTTCACACTATCGTCGGTGCTATCATTCTTCTTTCTGACCCACTCTCGATTCAGTCTCTAGCCTCTCTTCTGGAACTGGAAACACAATATATCAGCGAAGTATTGCAGTCTTTACATTCGGTCCTCCATATACCAAGCGATCATGAGGCACCAGTTCGCATTTTACACCTTTCATTCCGAGATTACCTCCTGGCTACACGGAGCCGATTTCATATCAATACGCAAAAGACACATGAGAACATAGCATTGCATTGTCTCAGAGTAATGAATGTTCGGCTTGAAGACAATATTTGCAAACTACCAAGTTATGGAACACAGTATAAGGATGTTGAGCCTCAGATTATCGACAAGTATATTACAGCTGATCTGAAATACGCCTGTCGCTACTGGGTTCATCATCTTGAACAGAGCAAAGGTCAGATCATAGACTATAATATTCTCTCTTTTCTTCAGAAGCACTTTCTTCACTGGTTGGAGGTACTAGCTCTGATTGGAGAGATATCAGAAGCAATTGTATCAATAGATATATTAAAGTTGCGAATATGTGTAAGTTTATACTTTGCTGCTTAGAATACTAGCTAATTTTTTTTAGACACAGGTTGGCCCTGAGTTATCAGATTTTTTATATGACGCAGGGAGATTTACTCGTCAAAATAGTTATATGGCAGGAATAGCTCCACTACAGCTCTACCGCGCTGGTCTTATATTTGCACCGACGAACAGCATCATAAAGCAAATATTCTACAGCAAAGTCAAAGATCAACTGGCAGTTAAAATAGCAGTGGAAAGCTCCTGGAGCCCAAGTCTGCAGACATTGGAAGGCCATTCCAGTTTTGTTCACTCGGTGGCCTTCGCGCCGGACGGCCGCACACTGGCGTCGGGCTCGGACGATAATACTGTTAAGCTCTGGGACACAGCTACAGGCATCGAGCGTCGCACGCTGACCGGCCATTCTAATTCGGTGTTCTCAGTAGTCGTCTCACCGGATGGCCGTACACTGGCATCAGGTTCGGGGGATGATACTATCAAGCTTTGGAACACAGCTACAGGTATTGAGCAGCATACACTTACCGGCCATTCCAGTTCAGTTTCTTCTGTAGCCTTCTCACCGGATGGCCGGACGCTGGCGTCAGGCTCACATGATAATACGGTTAAGCTCTGGAACACAGTTGCAGGTGTTGAGCAGCGCACATTAACCGGCCATTCTAATCTAGTTTTCTCGGTAGTCTTCTCACCTAACGGTCGCATACTGGCGTCGGGCTCGTGGGACAATACTATCAAGCTCTGGAATATAGCCACGGGTGTTGAGCAGCATACACTGACCGGCTATTCTGAATTAATATTTTCAGTAGCCTTCTCGCCGGATGGCCGGACGCTGGCGTCAGGCTCGGACGATAACACCGTCAAGCTTTGGGATACGGATACAGGTATTGAGAAGTGCACGCTGACCGGCCATTCTAATTTAATCAGATCAGTAGCCTTCTCACCGAACAGCCGCATGGTGGCATCGGGCTCGGAAGATAATACCGTCAAGCTATGGGATACAGATACGGGCGTTGAGCAAGGCACGCTGACCGGCCATTCTGATTTCATCAGATCGGTAGCCTTCTCGCCGGACGGCTGTATGCTGGTATCAGGCTCAAACGACAGTACTGTCAAGCTCTGGGATATCACTGCAGGTGCTGAGCAACGCACACTGATCGGTCATTCTGATTGGGTCAGATCAATGGCCTTCTCACAAGACGGCTGTATACTAGCGTCGGGCTCGGATGATAATACTGTCAAGCTCTGGGACACGGCCACGGGTGCTGAGCAGCGCACGTTGACCGGCCACTCTAGTCTAGTCTTCTCAGTGGCCTTCTCGCTGGATGGCCGTACACTGGCGTCTGGCTCGGGGGACAATACTATCAAGCTCTGGAATACAGCCACAGGCGTTAAGCAGCACACACTGACCGGCCATTCTAATTTTATCAGATCAGTAGCCTTCTCACCAGACAGCCGAACACTGGCGTCAGGCTCAGACGATAATACTATCAAGATCTGGAATACAGCTACAGGTATCGAGCAGCGCACACTGACCGGCCATTCTAGTTCAGTCTTCTCGGTGGTCTTCTCACCGGATGGCTATATACTAGCGTCAAGCTCAGGGGACAATACTATCAAGCTCTGGAATACAGCCACGGGTATTGAGCAGCGTATACTGACCGGTCATTCTAATTTAATTAGATCAGTAGTCTTCTCGCCGGACAGCCGGATGCTGGCATCGGGCTCGGACGATAATACTGTTAAGCTCTGGAATACAACTGCAGGCGTCGAGCAGCGCACGCTGACCGGCCATTCTAAATTAGTCACCTCAGTGGCCTTCTCGCCGGACGGCCGGACACTGGTGTCGGGCTCGTGGGACGACACTATTAAACTCTGGGACACGGCCACGGGCGTAGAACAGCGCACACTGACCGGCCATTCCAGCTCTGTCAATTCAATGTTGAACCAATCCAGTACCAGTTATTCTATATCTGTCACCGACTCTTGGGTTTTTTTACGAGGTGACAGGGCCTTATGGCTTCCTGCTGAATATCGTCCTTTTCGATGTTTTGCGGTTAAGGATACTGTACTTTCTCTTGGGTTAGCAAATGGGCGTGTCACGATCATAGGGTTTGACATACTATGAAAAACTATTTTCCTACTTTCTTACAGTCTTTAACTTTCAATCACTGTATGAAAGAAGGGCCTGGGGTGTGCAACGTCTGTATCATTATCCTGTCTACAACGGACCGGCTTGTGTTCTCTAGATTATGTGGTAACCACGACCATATTTCCGTGTATATTAGTCTATATGTCTATACATTACTATATTCTATAGTACATGTAATCACATTACACTGTTATGTTGTGAAACATTATTATTACGCGCCGTTCCGAGTCAAGTCTAGTTTTCCTTTCCGGGGCTGCTGAAACAACTGAAGAGTGTAGGTGGTGACACCAGTATCCGGAAGCTCTGTACCCTTCTTGTTATGCTCTGCCACCCACGATCGTAGCTTCCCCCATTCTGATCTCTTCCACTTCGCCCCCATTTGAGTGGCTAATTCCTGTTGGGTAGGCGGTCGGGCTGATTGAGATCCACTTAATGCGAGATCATCCAGGAATGATAGTAATGACTGTGGGAGGGGGGGAAAGGGATCAGAGTCAGCAGACTTTTGTACTGAGGCTCGGCAAGACCCTGAAAAAGGAGTCAGCTTCACCAATGATGAACACGAGAAGAACCTACTAGTTGCTAGTCCCTGAATGAGTCTACGAAAAAGCTGTCAGTGGCTGAAAATTTAACAGCCAGGGATCGAGGGCAGTGCACAGGCCACGGTCACTGCCCCACCAGCTGGCTGTGGCTTCGAGTTCGAGGCATGGAGAGGTGAAACGAGTCTGGGGAATCTGAGAGATAGTGGCATTGAAAAGAGAATAAACAGTTTAAATATGATAGATGAAGCTATTTGATGAATCGATTGATCAAGCCTTTGGAAGTACATCAAGGAATGAGATGGTGTTTTTCTCGTGGTTTAGAAAAGGAAGGAAGAGAAGGACCATCTGGTGACTAAGCATGTTTGCATGGTTTGACTCACACAATCGATGGCTGCATGTCTGAATGCCTTGGTGCCTGAATATCATGCTGCTTTAATGCCTCAATCGGCATTCCACAGGGGAGTCACCGAAAACCCCGTGACGCCATCAGGAAAGGTGAGGCAGATATCATCGTTGTCTGGAGTAAACGTCCCCGCAGGCTCACCGTTGCATGTACTGTCATGGTATGCTGCAATCTCCCATCCCTGGTTGTTGACCGTCTGCGCAGCATAAAAGTAGTATTGCACCCCCACATTGAGATAGTAGCAGTCCTGCGGATCGTTCAGCGAAATATACCCCCCGATTGTGGTACAGTTGTTGTTGGAGCTCGCAGTCTGCAGTTGCACATCAAAGTCCGATGGAACAGGCCACGACGAGTTGGCGGGGATGGAGGTGACGCTGCCCGTCAGGTTGGAGAGCAGATGTCCATCATAGTTGGCAATGTGCTCCTCTACAACCGCCTCGTCAGCATGACACTATCTCTGAAAAGAGCGCAGCACTTACCCAGGTTCAAAGTGGTGTTCTTGTTGATTGTCCCGTAAGGACCCTCGCAGAGGCAATCTAAAGATCCTCCACCGGCGAGAAGCTGACACTCACCGCAGGACTGCGAGTATGCACCACTACACATCTCGTTATTACTCCGATCGAACTCCCAGGTCTGTAAGTCTCACTCAATTTTCCACTGCAGATTGCGAGTTAGCACCATTCAGTTCTCAGTTGAGCAACAAGGGGAAGTGCTTACTCCGAGGGTGCCGCCGGTGTTAGTGATCTTGTTGGGGAGGAAGACACTGCTGGTGATGGTCCCAGTCCCGTCGCTGGTGGGACATGTTCCCACCAACCAGCTCTCCTTGAGGTAGATGTCGATACACTCGTCAGCGTAGCCCTGGCCATACACAGAGGTGCACAAGCCAGCGGTCACAAGCAGGGCAGTGGTGAGTTGCATTATGAAAACTGTGTCAAGTCCGATGGCTTCCAATACGTACTGGTACTCTGTGCCTAGCAAACCATATTTATATGTAGAAAGTTGAGGCTGATAGCTGAAGGCCGGATTCATACTTCGTCAGCATTGAGTAGGATCAGGTCTTTGTCAGAAACTACAAATGCCTCGCTTGACTGCTGAAGGATCCTGCAGGACTCTAGACTCCCCAAAAACGGCTATCACGCCGGGATCAGGGCAAGGAACAGAATTGTCAAAGCTCTGCTAGTGCTGATATCAGCGAAGCTAGCAGGGCTGCAAGCGAACCCCACGTTAGCGGCATAAATATCCACCCACTTTTTGACGACTTGGGTGCTATCAGAGCCTCTCAGTCGCCAAATGCGGTATGTGGTGCGTTTCACAGTGAAGACAACCTACTGTATATTATTGAGTCTTCCTGGTCATGATTAGTCGTAACTTGTGCTGCCTGTTTGGTGCCGCTTTGACTGTAGGCTGCATCCAAACCACATCCTGAAAAACTCGCCGGTTCTGAATCCCATAATCATGGATGTGTAGCTTCTGCAGCGAACAGTGGGGCATACTTCGGAAACTCCGGACTCCGCCGGGTTCTCAAATGCTTGAATTGTGGCCAGTGCTCAAGATCTGAATACTTGAATCAGGAGATATGATGCTCAAGACATTGTTACTCGAAGATGTTGGCTCTTTGTTCAACCAGGCATCTTGCAGATTGACTGCAGACAGACACTGCTACCAGCCTTTCACTGCATGGAACATGCTGTGAACGGCCACTCGCGGTTGGACTTGGATAAGATCATCTTGAAGGATTGAGCTGAAAGGATGCGAAGCGGGGTTATGAGGCGCTAACGGTGATGCTTGACCCAGCGGACTTGTGCTGGTAGCACTAACTCGCCACGGAGGTTAGTCCGGAGTTCTGGCCTATCATCGAGCTAGAAGGAGTAATTAGTCTACACTCTAGGGCTTACTTTCACTTCAAAGTCAGTGAGGGGATGGTGGTATTCATTCATTACCCTATTCACAAGACACAACACATAATTCCTGCTCAATCCTGCACACTAGGAGTGGACCTCATTGTAGATTGCACACGTCGTACGAAGTCGCCGGCTTGTCGAGCACAAGCCTCTGCTTCTTGAAGGGATTTCATGATCCAGCCAATCATGAGGACATTATGAGGCACCTTCTCTTCCACCACAAGCTCGATCTGAGATTCAACTCCGCGAACTTGTGTCAATTCCCTGTCACCAGAGTGAGGCTTGACATGATGCGCGTCTGTCTGTCCTTGTGTTGTCAAATGTTATTTTGATTCAAAAAGTCGATTATTTCATCACTTGGGCCGCCATTCACTTCACCGCCTGTTTCTGCCGGACAGACGGCCTAGCATAGAAGGCGGTGAATATAATCTTACGTACAGGAGCCGTGTCCCAAAAGTCATGGCACTGCGCTAACGTAATCGGACACCGAACCGGCGCGACACCGAACTGGCGGCCGCGCCGGCCCTCATCAAAATCTTCAAGATCCTCACCACCCTTGACCTCCGTGAAGCTTTACAACCATACCAAAAAGGCTACATACATCAATTCTTGGTGTTTTCAACCGGGCACTTCAACCGGTCATGTTGCTTACTCCTATAGTGGGCCCGCCGGCGTGCCTTGGGAGGCCTTGAAGCCGAAGTCTGAATAGTCTCGTTTTTACACGCCTGTGTAATATTAAAGTCTTTTTGGCCCGTTAAAGTGCCTCTGTTCTTAATAAATCGTCGTGAGGTTTTTTTCTTCTCTTGTTTACGTGCCTCCATAGCCTGTAGCTGCTTGAATTGGTGTTGAAGTAAGATTGTTGACTGTATTGACTGTTTTACTGTCTTTATTACTTTTTCAATAATTTTATGTGTAATCATTAATGAAAGGCCTTGATCTGCGAGTTCCTGTAGTTCTTTTCTCTGTTTTCCCAGCTTGTACAGATTACTAGGTGTTTTTCCGAGGTAAAATGACTGATTTGAATGCGAGGAAGCCGGTGGAGTTTATGTTTTTAACTGTATATAAAGCTCTGAAAGGACCTTCTGAGGATTAAATGGAACAAGGCCTGTAGTATGAAAAATACTGAGGATATTGGTTTTAGTAGAGGCCTTGGTATGTATATTGGTATAGTACTGCAAAAAATCAATCTTGGTAATCGAACTCTCGCCGCCGCGAATAGCTTTATAAATCTGCTGACTATATAGCTTTTTTGATGGCCCAAAGCATGTAATATCAAGCGGTTGAAGCTTGTGAGACGAGTGAGGAGGCATATATAAAGGTATAATCTTGTGAGCTGTACAGAACTGGTCAAACTGCTGTGTTGCATAGCTGCTATGGCTGTCGAGAATCATTAATCGGTATGAACTGACTGTTTGTAAAGCAGTATACTGGTTGTACACGTTTTGAAGCTATTTAAAACCAAGCTTATTATTAGTCTATCTATTCTTACCGACGCTGATATAGTAAGATCTTGGGCAGATCTTGTATCAAATCGATTGGTAATTCTGCGCTGTAAAAATGATCTGTGGTGGTAGAACTAGTCCTAAGGCTGAAACTCCAATAATTGAAGTTATCTATTTGCGATTTTCAGGCTGTATGTACTTTGTTTGTGACTCTTGTGTCTCGAGCCACAGACTATATGTACAGTTAAAGCTATTCTCATCTGGAATCCAGTTTTGTCTATATTCCAGATATCTTTATTAAGAATGCTGGATTTTTGGATTGTGGAATATACTGATTTAAACCACTTCTGAATCAGCTGAGGATTCTTGTATCTAGCACGCTGTAATTATATTTTGAGGTAAATTTAGACTCTAATTTAGAATGATGTTTAACAAAGCGATTAACCCAGTGCTCTGATATAGATCTATCTTGATTTGGCTTTGTTTTTGTATGAAGAAGTAGTTCAGCCGAGAATCGAGTATTGCAGATTCTGAGAGGTAATCCGCGGCGTGCTATGTTATAAATCTATTGTTTTAATGTGCTTTTATCAATTGAGGATAGCTTCTTGTAATCAGTATCTCTTTTAGGACGAGATTTGATGCTATTTAAGCGTTCTTTAAAGGTGCTAATCTTAATATCAAAAGCTGCGGCGCACGCAGCCTTTGTAGAGAATTTTTCGTGTTGAAAAGCCTCAACTGCGAGGGCTATATGTTTATCTTTATCAATTATATCTATTAAATACTAAAAGAACGCGTGATTCGATGATTTGAGCACGTTGTTTGGCTTCAAGATGGTCAAGGTGGTCGAGGATGTTGAGGATCTTGATGGGGCACGCGGAGCTGTCGTGCCGGTTCGGTGTCCGATTACGTTAATGGTATTTACACTATTTAATGTATCAGTCTGCTATTGCTTGTTTATGCATCGATATAGTAGTGAATTTTACCTCTATCAAGTTAGTTGAACTACTTAAGGCAGCTGCTAAAGTGAAATAGGCTAAATAATCAAGATAGCCAATATATAGACCAATCAAAGCTCATACAGCTTACTAAGAATAATGATCGATAACGTAATCGGTAAGCGAGTGGGCATGGCAAGCGAGTGGGCACCCGCGCGCGTCGTCTTCGCGTTCTTGAAATTGAAGCAATTCAACCACCAACAATTCCACCAAATATGCCTCAATCATCAAATCCTTTGGTGGAACGAGAGGGCCGTATCTGCCTCGCTATTGAGGCTATTCAAAATGGCGAAATTTCGCTTGTTAAGGAAGCTGCAAGCGTTTTCAATATTCCGCGTTCAACTCTGCAACGACGCCTTAAGGGAGTCAAAGCACGGTCAGATATACGTGCCAACTCCATGAAATTGACTCTTCTTGAAGAAGAGGCTTTAAAAGATTGGATTCTCTCGCTTGTAAAGCGTGGGCTTCATCCTCGGCCGGCATACGTACGGAATATGGCAACAATCCTTCTCCAAAAACGAAACTCGAATTCCACAGTCTCTGTGGGTGAAAAATGGGTATACAATTTTGTCAAACGTACTTCGGCTTTGAAGACTCAGTTCTCTCGAAGATATCATATCCAACGTGCAAAATGCGAAGATCCGAAGCTTTTAACTGAATGGGTTTGACCGTGTTAAAGCCGCAAAGAGAGTATGGCATTCTTG